>NW_024704743.1:8032546-8325621 GCF_018977255.1 Callorhinchus milii | reverse complement strand
GGGGGGAGGAGCCCGGGGGGGGAGGAGCCCGGGGGGGAGGAGCCGGGGGGGGAGGAGCCCGGGGGGGGGAGCCCGGGGGGGGGGGGGGGGGGCCCGGGGGGGGGAGGAGCCCGGGGGGGAGGAGCCCGGGGGGGGGGAGGAGCCCGGGGGGGGAGGAGCCGGGGGGAGGAGCCCGGGGGGTGGAGGGCAAGGACGGGAGGGGTAGGAGGGTGATCGAAGGCACGGTCGAAGAGAACGGTCTTGAGACGGGCCTTGAAGGAAGCAAGGGAGGTAGCGAGGCCAAGGGATTAAATTAATTTAATTGCAATTGTAAGACACTATATCAAATGCAAGGATGATGATTATTATTATTAATGATAAAAACAGTAGGTCAGATTTTCTTAAATTGTTACTCATTTGAGAAACAATTCCAAAACCATCCATTTGGATATATGAAGTTAGACCCTGCGTTATAACAGGAGTAGCAAGAGAGAAATGGTCACTGGTCCTGCTTCTGGGTTGTCTGGTTGCTCTGACATCACTTCTGGTTTCCAATGCTGGATTCTGGTGTCTGCTCTTCGTACACACAAAGCCTGCAGTCGGCTACAGTTGTTCTCGTGAGAGTTTCTAGAGCGAGAAGCAGTTGTGGCTGACTCTGCTTCCTGCATGCATGCGGGTTTTCAGGACAATCATATTTTAAGCGAACTCGCATTCTAGTGAAGCGACTTATAATGTAGTTGTCCTGCAGAATTTCAGCATTTACAGTTCTCTATTATTGTCAATGAGCTAGCTTTCCACAAATGCAAATGATTTACTCTCAACTCATCAGTTGAGTTTCAAGCAGAACTTTGTGCTCATTAATTTAATTTTTTAAACCCGTGTTGAAATTCTGTGGATATCTCAAATTCATTTAAAGTTCAATCCTATTCATAGACTAATTTTACAAATCCCATTTGATTTAGTCATTAAAATAGTTCTTAAAGTTACAGTGTTTTATCCAAAAAGTGAGAATACACTAGTCATATGGCAAGCCGTCGAGCTATAGTAATGGTGTATGCAGGTATGCATGGGCTTGTGGCTTCAGGGATTATTTTCCAGTTGAGGCTAGTGATTCTCCTTCCATTTTGGTTGGGGGTCGGAGGAAGAGAGAGGGGGTGCAGATTGATTGTATTTTGCTGAGTGGCTGACACACAGACACCCATTCTTCCCATGCTTCAGAGAATCTTAATTAGCTGTAGACTTCCACATATGTATGCCACCAACATGTGGAAATGTCCCTGTGTCTGGAATGGAAGCCTGCACTCTCCCTGGAGGAATCCACTTTGCTTAACTAATACCAGAATGTATTAGGTGCAGCTCCGCTACGCCTTCAGATCGAACACTCTAAAGAGTTCTCTAAAGAACTCTCTGCCTCAATCCCTCCTCCTTGCCCAACTTCGGATTGCAACTGAAGAGCTCACTCTTTGACCGTGCTTGCTCCCCTCTCCCTGGCTCGGCATCAAGCTCCATTACTGTTAAACTCTCCATTAGGCTACCCCGCAAGTTGTTAATGAGAGCCAGGGAATGGAGGAACCCCTGAATGTGTTTTGGTGTACTGTTGGGAGTATTAACTTGCTAAAACTGCACAGTTTACCGTTGTGAACAGGCTGGCAGTCTTCCCTCTGCTTAAACTCAGAACAATAATTTCTGATGCACTGCGATAGTGTAATAAGGACACAGGCTTAGGGTTGCAAAGGGCAATTTCAGTACTGATACCAGGAAGCATTTCTTTACCTAGAAAATAATTAACAACTGGTTACCAAGGAGGCTGGTTGAGGCCATGAACCAGAATTATTTTTAAAAAAATACACAGTTTAGCTTTGTGATGTGAGGAGAATAAGATAGATATTCTACAAGGGCCTTCTTTAACCGAACCATTTGTGATTTGTTGAGTAAAGTATGTGTTCACTAATCTCTATCATATGGCAACAAAAATCTGAAATTCAATGCAGATTTGTATATTCAAGCTCTATTTTGTAATTTTCAGCAAGAAGATAGAAGTAAAGCTGGTTTGCATGTTGGTCCAAGCTAGTGATTTAGTGCCCTGTCAAACTAAACTTAATTACTTGCACTGCTATTACCTAAATTACTGTGCAATTAGGTCCTGCACACAATAGTATTTCAACAACATAAAATTACATTTATATAGTGCCTTTCACGTTGGGAGAATATCCTAAGTCGCTGAACAATCAGGAAGGGTGGAGGGCAGGGAGGGTGACCGAAGGTGGTGACCGAAGGGGAAGGTCTTGAGATGGGCCTTGAAGGAGGCAAGTGAGGGGGTGAGGCGAAGGGACTGTGGAATGGACTTCCAAACATCAACATTGCCTCATAGGGACTGAATAGATGTCGTGAAATTGTGTAAAATATTTTGTTTTGTTTGCAGCAGCTGTCATTTGTTTGAAGCTTTCTTTTAAAAGTCCAAGGGTTTGAAACATTTGTAGAGGAATGGATTTCAAATGGATACAACAACAACAACAACAAGATTCCATTTATAAAGCGCCTTTCACGTCAAGAGGACGTCCCATAAAACAATAAATGATGTGATTAGCTGTTTGAGTTAATGCTTTACGATTGATTATTTTTACCCTAACGTCAAGTGCCTTGGGATGTCCTCCTGATGTGAAAGGCGCTATATACAACAACAACAAAATGATATTTGTCTCACGCCTTTCACGTCGGGAGGACATCCCAAGGCGCTGGACAGTCACTGTTTCGGATCCGAGCTTGGGGTCGGGGAGGGTGGAGGGCAGGGGGGAAGCAGGGTTATCGAATGCACGGTCGAAGAGGAGGGTCTTGAGATGGGCCTTGAAGGAGGCAAGGGAGGGGGCGAGGTGGAGCGACTGCGGGATGGAGTTCCAGAGGATAGGGGCAGAGTGCCAAAAGTCCCGCCCGCCATTGGTGGGGCGGGTGAAGCAGGGGACATGAAGCAGACCGGAGTCCACTGAGCGGAGGGAGCGGGCAGGATGGTAGGGGGATAGGGGGTCTCCTGGTCGCAGAGGTAGGGAGGGGCAAGGCCATGGAGGGCTTTGAAAGTGAGGGCCAGGATCTTGAACTGTATCCTCTGTGTGATGGAAAGCCAATGGAGTCGGGCGAGGATGGGGTGGAGCCGGGCTGCAGAGTTGTGGATGATCTGCAGCCTATGGAGGGAGGAGTTGGGGAGGCCGACAAGCAAGAAGTTTGCATAGTCAAATCTCGATGTAGTGAGAGTGTGTATGAGGGTTTCGGCGGCCTGCAGTGTGAGACAGTGGAGGAGCTGAGCAATGTTGCGGAGGTGGAGGTAGGCAGAGCGGGTCATGGCACAGATGTGGGATAGAAAGGATAGTTGAGGGTCAAACAAGATGTCAAGGTTCTGGGCTGGCTTAGTAAGGTGGAGTGTGCATTCATGGATGTTCATGCTGTCAGCGCCTGAGGTGTGGAGCCAATCAGGAGAGCCTCCGTCTTGTTGACGTTCAACTGAAGAAAGTTAGCTCATAATAATTTTTATGAGCAATTAACAACAACAACAACAAATTACAAATGTAAGTTGTTGTTCTTAATTGCTTTTAAATGCAAGGATTATTATAAAATCCCTCTTGCATCATATCCCCTATGCATTATTTTTCTTTTCTGTAAGTGGACAGGTGACTTGCTTTCAGGTCTCTCTCTGGCTGTTTTAATATAAGAGCCACGAGAAGCTGTTTAGAAACTGTACAGGGTGATTTGTTCGCCAAGTTATCCCACGATTTTGTGGAGGCGAGGGAACTCGGTACCTCCCATAAATGGTCTGACTGAGATTAGGAACTTGCAAATCAGGAAATAGTGGGCTGAAACCTATTAGTGGTATGCTACCTGGGTCTCTCGAATTCTTAAACATACTGATTAAATATTTTACTTTCTATGGTGTTTGCATTTCCTTTGCTTTCAAGTAGCATTTGTTTAATGTGCAACAGCTTATCCGGACTTATTTGTTGTTGGAAGAAATTCAAAGCATATAAGTTGCCTTTGAGGAGTCTCTTTTGACTGTTCTAGTGCCGTTTTTGTAATATTTTAGCTTTGATGTTTTTGTGATTGAAAACTGTAGCATGTATTGTAGCTCGATTGCAGAACATTAAAATGGTTTCATGCTGACTGAGCACCTTGATATTAGACCTCATACATATCTAACAGAGCTATGCCAAACCAGTATCTACTTGTAATCAAAATATTCAAGAAATTCTTCTAATAATTGCCTAAACTAGTGTGGTTAAAAAATAGCCCTGGGATATTGCTACAGCAGCTTTCCACCTGCTCCCGATTAGATCACTAGATTTCTGTTAGATTTAAAGGCCTATATTACTTTTATGTCATTGCCACTACTAAGTGTCTTGTTAGTTTATAAATTTAAAATAGGAAATACAAAAACTTGAAGAAAAAAATTCAGAGCGATAATAATGAAAGTTGCTGTCAGAAAGTGGGATAATTTGCCACTTTGACTGTTTTTGGTCATCATTTTCCCTTCAACACCTTAGTTCAGGTGTCCAGCCAGGGGTAGAAGGGAGAAATATGTATGAAGTGTTTTGTGACGTGCTCCTGATCTGAAAGGCGTTATATAAATGTAAATAGTGCTGTGTAAGCTGAAAAATGTTGTTTGTTAATTCGTTTTTCAATGAAAACCATAGGTGAATATGCCATGATTCATTAGGATGCATTCTTCATTTATCACTCACACAAGAACACAAGAGGTACAGATGATCTCATCCTTCCAGGATACTTCCTATTATAGCAAAGTAATTGTACTGAAATCTGTTTCTGGTTCTTTTTCTTCCATTGGTGTGAAGCAGATGAGTTCTTGAGTTTATTCCCTGAAATCCTGGCAAGGACAGCCATCACATGGAGCTGGCAGATTAGTGGGTCAAGGGCGCCTGTGGCGCAGTCTCACATGCATTATAACTGCTGGATTGATGAGCTGTTGTCTTAGCTGTATAGAAGGCAGGTTAGTCATGTTTTATCAAATATTGTGAAAGATCTGTTGTGAGGTACAAACCGCAATGCTTTTTTTTAGGGGTGGGATAGGTGGGAGGGTTGACACATGCTTCACCATGCTTAAGGAATTGTCATCAAATGGCTCCATGGCCTTGCCCCACCAGATCTCTATGATTTTACTCTTGTGCCCCCTCCCTTTGCTGGGCCAACTCTCGTCTGCTTCATGTCTCTGCCCCACCATTTAAGCCACTTATTATTATTATTATTTAAGCCCTATTCTCTGGACCCTTTTGTCAATATATCTATATATATATATATATCAATCAATCCATCTTGCTTACTTCCTCTGCTTTCAAAATCCATCTAAACACTTGTCTTTCACTGAGCATTAGGCTACCTCTCCCTCCCCCCAGTTTGGCCTCCCCATTTCATTTCTGTAAAGTGCTTTGAAATAAATGTTCTATGTGGAAGGCCCTATGTGCTCAAGTTATTGGTAAACCTTTACATCAGTGTATTTAAAGATCACAAACTTATTTAATTCAAATATGCTTCACAGATTTTGGAAGTAGTGCATTGCCTCACAAGGTTTGTTCTTTTCCCCCTTGACATCAATTAGCATGTCAAGGGGAAGTTCCTCTTACACACAACTAAAGTATTCTTTAGCCAATTCCATTAACATTGCAGGGCAAAAGTCGTTTTATGACTCCTCCAATTTATTCTTGCGTCACAAACCTAGCTGAACATCCCCACATCCCAAATATTTAACGTATTAATATTACAGCTTGACATAATTAGATTTGGGTGTGGTAAGTTAGTTATTTGAATATTGTACAACATTTTGCAGCACACATTTTAAACTATGACCATGATCAAGTTAGTGTTGATGTTTCTAAAGTTTACCCCCTCCATTAAAATCATGTAGACATGGAGAAAGTATTGTGCCTACAGCAAGATTTGCAGAGCGGTGCCAGGCTTCGCTAGCATCATTACATTCTAGCGACACTGGTTACTTGCCCACAAGTCCTTCCCTGGAACCAGTAGGTAAACATCAATCCAAAAGTGCCTACTTAGTAAGACAGTGCACAGGAGTAAACAGTCACAATTCATGTCTTTGAAACTACTGTGGATATGTACCTTCACACTAGACATCTGTTTCTATGTTGCTGCTGGTGTTGTGCATTCATGACTTGAATACTGGTCGATTTCTGCAACTACGGTAATAACCTGTTTGAGTATTCCAATGAGTCATACTAACATTGCAGCAGGACCCTCATATGCCAGCTGAAAGATGTTGAACTTCAATTAAATTTTGAACTTTGCCACTGTAGGCAGAAGGAAATGTTTTTTTTCGAATCTGCACTGCTGACATTAATGTTTGTTTGTACTGTCATTTGAAACTATGCAAAAAATATAAATGAATCCAGGGAACCATCCTGTGATGTTTTTATTGGCCTGGGTTGACTTGTTTTATTAATGCCAATGATTACAAGCAAGAATCTAAGTGTGAGGAGATAAACTTTTACAAAAAAAAGTGGTTTCCTATGGAGTTTAGAACATTGTTGCCCTCCTCACATTTCGCCTGCCCAGAAGATTATTTGCTGTATTAGTCTATTGGTGCTAATGGCCCTCCAGTATGTCAGCCTCCCATGCATGTCTCATTTAGTGCCAGGGGCTATTCATAATGTGTGGACGGATAAAGGAGTGGCGGTTTTGAAAAAGCTTATGGGACAGAGTAGAGAACACTTGCAGGCTGTAAAATCAGCAGCATCTCACACACATCCGCACTCCTACACCTTCCTGAAAGAGCCATAAATGGCTGTTGCAAGAGCCTCAGAGAGGCAAGGGAGGAGTTGAGTCCATAGTGCATCTGACGAGATGGCTTCAAAAGACTCTGATCCAAAATGAAAGTGTGCGTCGCGACACCAAGTGGGAGCACCTGATACAGGAATCTTCTGACTTGTATTTGAAGCCCAAACATAATTTTGGTGGAGAGGGGTGGAAGACTTTTAATGGGAACAAATGTATGATTAGCAACAGGAAGGGGATGAGAATTTTTTTTGGAATGCATAGTTTTAACTGGCCTCAATCCAGCAATTCTTCTAACTGTACAATGTGCAGTACCTTACTCTACTGTGGACTCACCCAGTGAGCCATTGGAGGAGTTTGAATGTTTATAGAATATTTACTTTTCTGACCGTAGCGAAGCTAATTTATTTGTTGTTAGAGGCTTTTGAAAGAAACTTGTAACTGGAACCGTGCCTTCCAGTCTTATTTCCATTTCTCTTTTTATATTGCTAACAGACTTTGAGTGAGAAACTGAGTTCACGAACTAAAGGGCATGTACAAAGCTTGGCTAACTGGTGCCAGACACCAGTTCATTTTTAAATGTTTTAAAGAGTATGCCCAATTCTTAAAACAACATTAAAATGATTAACGTCATCACAATGGACCAACAAAGAACATTTAAATCTAATTGTTTTAATTGTAAAAGGTCAATGTTTGAAATCAGCTGATGTACGCATGCTGAAACACTACCTTTTTAATGGTGATTTGGTGGAAGTATGAAAATAAGCAGAATGAGAAATGCTTGCTCCATTCAATATCTTTCTGCAGAAAATTTTCACTTGAGGGTTAATTCTCCATGACTGATCTACGAACACTGTTAATTAAGTGCTTTATATTGGAGGTTGAAACTTCTTAAGCCCTCTGACTCTGATTACCTACCTAATTCTGATAAATTGGGTGACATTAAGAGGCAGGGCTCATGCACTGGTAGAAAAAAATCTTAAGATCCTTGTGTGCTGCAAAGAAGTTGGAATTATTTTTTCCTGGCGTTCCTCACAAAAGAATTTAGTGTAGGAGTGTATGCATACACTCAAACAAAATGCCACACAGTTGACTGTTTTTTGATTGTCACAGCGAGATTGCATGTTTGTGCTGCACAGCTGCAAGAGCTCAGCTGACAGAAAATGCTTCTAGAACGGGTGAACACCATAGTTTGTTGAAAGTGTAGTGTAGTTAAAGAGCTAAAATACTTGACCAGTTAAATGGATTCAAAGCAGAAGGTAATAAGCGCATATTTATTATGATTGAATGTGATAACTGAAACTTAAAAATATTTGTGTGTTAACTTTGAATTGTACTTATCTTTTCATGAGTAAAGTAATTCTAGTAGTTAGTAGTCAGTCATATCTTTCTCACCATTTACAAAATGTGACAATTGAATGCATCTCTTGCTGCCTTATTTTCTCAGAAAGAGCATTTTTCCACCAAAGAACATTCCTAATTGTAATCGGAAGTAAAGCATTGTCGGAGTAGGCACAGTGACGACCATGGGTAAACTTTTTCCTTTGTAGAATAGTTTCCTTAAACGCATAGGAAACAGAAAACACAATTTAACAATTGTGGGACATCAGCTGCTGGTTGTGGGGGGAGGGCAGGAGTAAACTAGGCATTTAATTGAACTACAATGATAAACCTTTTTTGTGGTAAGATAGTATTAGTTTACTTGTTCTTCGTATTAAGATTTAATTCATTCATTTTATACAACATAAAGCCCTGCTGATTAAAGTAAATAGTTACTGACCTGCCACTGCTAGTTTAGAAACTATTTTAATTCTCGGTTAGATTTAAAATCTGGGTTTCCACAACATCTTATAAAGTGTGTGAGACATTAGATTGCACTTTCATTCAAGATACATGCAACTTGTATGATAAAGGAGAGGAAAATTGTACTTAGACAAGTAGGTATGTATTTATGTATCATATATATATTAGTCCTTTCTTTCTTCCTTACCCACATACTTTTGGATAAGTTTAATTGAAAGACTGAATTAAAAATATGCTGTCTCTTCAATTTAACATTTAATCACTTTGACGCATATTATTAATATAAAAAAGACTCCTGCTGGAAGAATGAAGATTCATGTCATGGTTGTCTGTTAGCTTAAAGGAAAATGTGATTTTTTTGTTTACCTCAATTGTTAAAGGATGTGTGCTTTGATGCACAACACAATGCAAATTTACAACAATGGCAAATAGTGGACAGTGCCGGTTTGTAAAGTAAATTGTAGTGTGTGATAAACCTATATTACTGTATGCAGAACCTCAGTTTTCCTGGGTGCCTCTGGTTGGTGAAGTACAGTCTAGCCAAGCAGTAAAATTTATTAGATAGTGAAGTACACTTGCTGGCATTGTCAATTTTAAAATTAAGCCTCTTGCAAAGATTGGGGACGGAAGGGGTGGTGTGTGATGTACTTACGTAGTTTTTTTAAAAAGAAAATTGATTTTTTCAAATTAAATTGAGTGGTGAAGTGAAATAATTGTGGGCATCTCTGTGTACTCTCGTTGAAAGTACAAAACTTCCCATAATTTAGTACTAATTCTGAGTTTCATTGAATTAATGGCTAGGCAAGGAAATACCAACGTGGGTGGAATTTCAGTGTTCTGTCTTTGGAGATTGACTTTTATGTATCTCGTTAGAATGATAGCTCACCACTGAATATGGCTTAAAGGAAATGTTCTATTCTCCATCGCCGTTCGCCTCTCCCCTTAAAAATAGGGATACAAGTATGAAATGATTTCCAAACTGATGGGAGAGAAAAGAGTTAGTATGAGATAACATGGGAATGGTGAAACCTCTTGTGCAGGAAGGAAATGGAAGTTAGCTATTCCAGTGCTACCCATTGATTCTCCTCTGTATAACTTGTGATTTCTCACCCATTCCTGCAAAACCAATTCTTGAATAAATATTATTTCATACATATACAGTACTAGATGAACAAAAGAGACAGTATCTTAGCGAAATCCTTGTTCCTTTCGTGGTTTGGAATATGATGACTACTGTTGAAGAACAGAATGCTCGTAAGATACAGAAAGACTCTGGATTTTTGATGTATCCGTCTTTGTGTGCATCTATGTGTAGGATTGGAAATCATTTCCGACATTCTTTATGAGAAATATTTTAAGTTTAATGTTCATTCTATTATCACAGATACTGTTTATGGGTCGCAAACCCCTTCCTCTCCCATAATGTTTAATTTGCTAATAGCCAGTTATGTTCTAAAATATTAATAGAAACTCATGAAATTGAATCTTATAGGGTCAGTTTACATAGAATATACAGCACGGAAACAGGCCATTCAGCCCAACTTGTCTATGCCAATGCTTATACTGCACTTGAATGTCCACCTGTACCTTACTTCCCCTCCCACCCCTTACTCTCATATGTATACCTTCCTCTTAAATGCATCTATACCATCTGATTCAAATAGAAATAGCATTAGTCTGATTCAAATAGGAGTTAGTCTAGTTCAGGTTGTAATAGCTTGGAATAATATCAACACCAACAACAACTTGTGTATATATGCACCCTTCATCAGGATAACATCCAATTGGATGAAATGTTAAAAACTGAGGTCCCGTCTGCCTGTTCAGGAATCCTGTGGTGCTATTTGCAAAGAGATGGGAGTTTCTCCTGGTGCCTTGACCAACAATTCCCACAAATAAAATTGGTTATTTACTTCAGGGCTATTTGTGGTGCATTTGCTGTGCACAAATTGGCTGCCACCTTCACCAACAAAATACACAGTCTTTATAATAATAATATATTATTACAGTTTTTACAGCATATCCTGTGAAGGGCTTTGCCAACATTAAAGGCGCTATATCAAATGCAAAGATTATATTGCCTTCAGTCATCTTCCCACTGCCTTAACTCCCACCCTTCTTGAATTCAACCCCCAGCTCGGGTGCCTTGGGATGTCCTCCTGACGTGAAGGTATTTAAATGCAACTTATTGTTGTATTAATAAATACAGTATACTAAGCAAGAAACCTATACTGTAACCAATGATCACCTGAACATAAAATGTAAAATGATCTAAGATGTCAAACAATTAGTATTTCTCCCTTTGTGTTAAGATGGATTCTTCCAGACACACTTGAGATTTGACCTTTAAATGCATACTGATGAAGGGAGTCTGCTGCTGTGCCTTTGCAGCAATAATGTGTGGTGTCTTCAGTTCCTCATTCTCAAAAACATTGTTCTGGTATTTTGAGAAAGATTGTTTTGTTTTTTCTCATTTTTTAAAATCCATTCTGAAATTGATAGAACCAAATTTTGTGTGTGTGCGCGCGCTTGGTGTATTATAAGGATCAGATATGTGCATATGAATAGATAAATCACTCGTTTGACTTTTATTTGCCATTTTTTCAAGATCTTGAAAGTAATTTTATGTTCCATGAACTATCCATTGTGAAGAGTAGAGTTGATAACTTTCAGACTGTTAAAACTTGTGTAATTTAAAATGTGCCGATTGTAATGGAGAATCCTTTTGCTCTGGATAGCCAGGATTTGGTATCTACTTCGTAGAGAGATAACAACAACAACAACAACAACAACAAGATTCCATTTATAGAGCGCCTTTCACGTCAGGAGGACGTCCCAAGGCGCTGCACAGTTGGGTCATGACCCGAGCAGGGGGGAATGGTCAGGGTGAGGGGAGGGAAGGGAGGGAGAGAGGAGGGGGAAATGGTCCGGGTGAGGGGAGGGAAGGGAGGGAGAGAGGAGGGGGGAAATGGTCAGGGTGAGGGGAGGGAAGGGAGGGAGCGAGGAGGAGGAAGAGAGTCGAGAGGGGAGCTGAAGGCACGGTCAAAGAGAAAGGTTTTGAGACCGGCCTTGAAGGAGGAAAGGGAGGAAGCAAGGCGAAGGCACTGGGGGATGGAGTTCCAGTGCTCCATCACTGGACCACTGCTGCTCAAGCTCTGCACTTCCATCTTATAGAATCACTACTCAAAGAATAGGGATACTACTACTAATAATAATCCTTGGATTTGATATAGCGCTTTTCACGTATTCTAGACATCTCAAAGCGCTTCACAGAATAGACTGTAAAGTGAATTGGCTTTATATTTGTGGGCGAATGAGCTGTGCACAGCCTTGGTGGCAAAGCTCTTGTGCATTTCATGTTGAGTTGTGCTGCTAACCAAGAGATTTGCAAATAGTTCCTAGTACCTGCTATTCACTTAGCGAGGGCTCAAACCTGCACCTGTCAGGTGTCTAATAGGAACTAGTGAGTATCCTGCTTGTTGGGGATGCAAACAGGATTTCTTGGTGGAAGGAGGAGAGGAGTAAGGTGGTCTACATTGCTATAGAATACATGAATTGAGTTGATCTTTTGTAGTTTTTCCTGAGCCAGGTGGGTCTGCAGAATTCATCTCACTTGGCTTTTATTAACTAGTTAAGTAGGGTGCATCCCTCCGGGTAGAGAGTCCACAAATCATTCCAGACAAATGAGAAATTTCCAAGTGTGTATGTAGAATACAGTTTACACTTATAAATACCTTTCATGTCAGGAGGACATCTCAAAGTGCTTTACACTGGCTGAGTTTACAGCTGGCTGAGCATCTGGGTCCTGGGTGGGATTTTAAGAGGATGGGAAGGGAAAAGATGATTGAAAGTGCAGTTGAACTAAGTCTTGAGATGGGCTTTGAAAGTGGAGAGAGAGCAGTAAGTTAGAAATGGACTTCCAAAGACCAGGGAATGGCTGAAAATTCTGAAAACTGAGGCAGATAAAGTGGGGGACACAAAAGCAGGCCAGAGTTTTCTGAGTGAAGGGAGCAGTAGGATTGGAGGCCATTGCAGAGATAGGGTGGGGTTTGAGGGATTTGAATAGAAGGACAAGGATCTTGAATTTGATCCACTGGGGGATGGGGAGCTGTTCCAGTGGATAGAGGTGGAGATGATAGGCTGAGAGAGCCTTGTGTGGGAGTTGGGGAGCATATAGATTTCTGGACAGAGAAACTGCCTGGTTTGTATACTCCAATGGTGATGGTTTTTTGTGTGCTTCTGTCACCTAGCTGAACAAACAAAAGATCATGTTTATTCTGGATGTGGAGTAGAATATAGTTATAAATATCTGTGTANTTTTTTTATAAACCTAAATCTCTCAAATTACATACTGTAACTGGGTATATTTTATCTGACTGATGCATTAATCGTTGACTTATAATTAATTTATCTTGATGGTTAAAAGATTCTCCAGTTTATGCATCAATATAACACTACAATGGTGAGAGGCTTTCTAATCGGAAGAAAGAGAAACAGATCTAGTTGTGCATTATTGATTGTCAGGTAGATGTTCTTTCATTATTGTGACGATGTAGTGCTTTGGCACCGTGTTGGATTGAATCCCAATCTGTGCTGCGTTTGCTGATCTGGATGAAGGAGGTTAAAGTTAGCCGTATTTCCTGCCTTTGATCCCTCTTATTAGCACCCTCTACTGGTGGGTATGTATCTGTGTGTGGCAATAGGGTGAGTTAAGAAGCATGGCTACGACACCTCCTACAGTCAAGTGGGTTGCTGACGCTCACTGATGAGGCTCACACGAACAGTGGCCACTTTGGTGAGGTATCAGAGAGCCTCCAGTGCTGTGGGACGGCCCCCTTAGCAGCAATCCCCCATAATGTAACTACTGGTATTTTACTGTACATTTAAATCAACTCTTCAGAACAGAAAATACCAAATGGAAGGTTACAAATAAGTTCCAAACAACACCCAGGTGTCATTACTGAAATTCTCGAAAGCAAATTTCTGGCATTATGTCTGGTTTCTTTTTAAATCTTTGAATTTTGATACTCAGGCAAAAATGATCTCCATTGTCTTTGACATTTGTGTTTGACAGCGCTGAGCATAGTTTTGCAGACATACTGTCTTATTGCTGTCAGTTGGCCAAGCAAATATTATACCAAACCTGTTTGTCCTTCCAGTTCTATCACTTGTACGTGTTTTTAAAAAAAATATAAACTGCAAAATAATCTTGTGAGCAACGTTGTTTCCCTTGTGAAGGGAAAACATTTCAGGGTGATAGAGTAATAATTACCCTAAACGTTTCAGGGTAATAGCTTTTGTTAGACTGTACGTTATGATAAACTTTAAAAATGTAATCCCGTGCGCAATTGGCTGCCGCGTTCGCCCACAAATATACAGTCAATTCACTTTACAGTGTGTTCTGTGAAGCGCTTTGGGACGTCCTCCCGACGTGAAAAGCGCTATATCAAATGCAAGGATTATTATTATTATTATTATTATGCTGTGTTTAACTGAAAGAACTTTTATTTTTGCAATGCCTGATTACATTGAATTAATTTGGAAGATTGTTGACCAGGATACCGGGCGAAATTCCCTTCTCTCTTTAAATAGTGTATTGGGATCTTTATTGTCCTCCTGAAAAAAGGAGGATAAGAATTTGGTTCAATGTGGCAATAAAGTATTTAAAATATGTATTTGAGATTCAGGAATAGGAACTATTTTGCTGCCAAAAGTGATTAATTAGGGTTATTTAAAGGAGTGAAATAATGGGTATGGAGAACGTATGGGAGTAAAAGTGTTACTTTAGAAGTACAAATCTGTAAATTGGCCAAATATTTGATAGCGAAATGGAATGTTATTCCAGCCTGACTCAGTCGGGTAATGCTCTCACCTTTTGAGTCAGAAGGTTGTGGGTTTAAGCCACGCATTGGTGGCACTTTGAACTCATAGGATAGGCTGCCACTCCAGTCCCAGGGCTTGTAGAAGCACTGCATTCGCAAAGGTGCCATCATCCTTCAGATGAGATATTAAACATAGATTCTGTCTAACAGTTAAGGTAAGTGTTAAACTCCCATGACTGGATTCAAAGAGAAAAGGGAGTTTCTCTTGGAATCCTGACCAGCAATCTCCAGATGAAATTCGCCATGCCTATTTGTGGGTGCTATGTGCAAACTGACTGCTGTTTTCTCCGACAGTCACTACACTTCACAGAAAACTCTGAAATGCTTTTAGGCACTTTGTATGAATTGTAATGATTATGATTATTATAAATGAAAGAATATGGGGATGTGAGTGCAATCTGTTCTGTCTAGTGGTAATTTCTTTAACTTATTTATGAAAGTCAATGATTATCAATAACCACATTTCAGATTTAAAAATACAGTACATTACAAGTTTGCCTGCCTTTAGAAAATTTGAATGTCCTATGGTAGGGTAGACTAGAGATTTTAGACTGGTATAATTTGACTCTACCCAGAACTTTGTAGTGGTTAAAACTTTTTCTAAAGGCCTATGTTTCAGATTGATCCCTAGACTGCTGATCAGGGTGGTATTATACAATCCTTTGAGTAGAATGTATTTGCTGCAATGGCATGGTGGATTACTGGCTGTTGCTTCATCAACATAATCTGTAGAACACATACTTGCCACCTCAGCTGTAATTGTCCTGATAACTGAGAGCGTTTGGTTCATTAGTGTTTGAAAGCACAACAACCAGAATGTTATATTACTGTTAAATGACAAGGTAGTTTATCACAAATGAGTTTTAGGAATCTCAGATCAATTGTTCTTAATCTCTCATTAAAAAAGTAAAATGTTTTTTGCGCTGTAATACTATCTTAGTCTTTAACATATGGGTATTGCCTTTTCCCCTTATAGATTTGTACAATAGTACAATCTCAAACAGCTTGGACTGGAATATTACAAACTGATATTTAAGATTGTGCACATTCTCAATGTAGCAGAACTCGAGATATGAGGACGTGGCAAAAGACACAACAAAAGGGTATTTGTTGGAGGGAGAGAAGAGTTTAACAAAAGAGAGTTAACAGTATGTATTATTGGTTTTTATTTCTTAAATTGCTACATTATGTAGTTGCCTAGAATACAGATGAATTCTGAGCATAAGGTACACAAAAATGTAATGCCAATAAGTAACAATTGTTCCCACAGTTTTATGAAACATCACAGTTGGATCTAGTGCAAAGCTAGGAATTAATCTGCAAGTTAGACATGAGAGTACAGTACGTCAGAGCCAATCTGAGCATGTTAGGACAGAAGACCCCCCCCCCACTCTTTGTGATTTGTTTGGATTACCGGTCGACAGAAAGTAAACTAGGAACAGCATTTGACAAGATTTTAGATAATCTTGTTGGACGCCAGGGTTTGGATTATTGGGCAACACAGATCTCTTGTGTTCTGATTAGTGATGTTGAGCTGTACTAAATTGTTTTCCGTACACCAGTTGAAGATTTCTACTTAAATTGCTCCAATTCTCTGCATTTGAGCTTTATTGGGAGGGGTGTTTTCTTTGTTCTTTGGGCTTCCTGTGAGTGCTGCATTTTTTTAAAAAAAGGGGCTCTATGCAGGTTTGCACTGAACAGTGTGCTCAATTGACTCGAGAGCATTACAGGCTCTCATACCAGAAGATAATTTTATAAGATCATTGTATATTCAATGTAGGATTGTATTCAAAATTAAAATCCAATAAAACTGTGGATCTGGACAGATTCATTGTTTGTGTTTGTTTGCAAGGAGTGGAAATGATAAACCTGAGAGAGCCAGCTGTCTTTAATGTACATATCGAACAGGCTATGAACTGTTGACAGTACTTTTTTGGATAATGATTCCATAAATATTAGCAGTCCCCTGGGTCTACATCTTGACTACCTCAATCTTCATGTGTAGGCTAACACACGATGGGCGCCTGATTTTGAATGATCTGCCTGTGATTAAGGATAATTCCCCTGACCCTATCTGCTTATTCTCCATGCCACCACCTGCTGTCTCCGTTCGGCTGCCTCTGGCCTCCTGCATGACCCTTGTGCCTCCGCCTTGCTTATTAGTTGTTGGATGGGGTTCATTTTCCATGTACGTTATGTGCACAGAGGCAAACTGCAAGTTTACTGCCCAGATGTTACAGAAATTAGATTTTTATGGAGCAGTTAGATTTTAATGTGGGAATTTCACATCCTGAGAACTACTACTTTTTATGACCTCAGAATTTGGATGATGAACTTTCTATCATAAAGGCACAGCTCACATTTATTGCATAAAATAGAGTGAATTCTCAAAAGAGGTCATTATTCAAAAGCTGAGAGCATAGTGATTGGTTGAAGTACAGTGATGGTGGAAGTCTGAGTAATTTGAGGCTAAAGCTGAGACGTAATGTTTCCAAGTCTGCCTAAAATAAGGGGAGCCATGCACACATCCTGGATGCTACCATGGGGTGTCCTCCCGACATGAAAGACGTTTTGTATTGTTTTATGGGTATGTTTATATTTTAATAAGCTGAGAATTTATTTGTAAAAAAGCAATTAGATATTAGATTTAGAAGAGGCATCAAGGTATTGTACATCTATATTTGATGTTCGTTTGGTCGCTGTTTAGTATTGGCAAACATATTGAATTAGCTTTCAATACAACATATCTTTTTACTTCTGTTTGTATTATGGGTAATTTTCAGAACAAGGAATGTGTCAAAACATGGCCGTCATAGCCTGACTGTTTACTCCCTCCCTTTCATGGCCCTCGTATCCATGATCTTGGAAGAAATAAGTTATCCAATGTTACTGTTGTTCCTTGCTACTAAATGATACCTGCTGGAAACTGAGTATTTGGGTATTGAACAGGATTGATCTTGGACATAAATCTCTCCATATTTGAATTGAATCCATGCTTAATTTCTTAACGTACCTCTTGGTTTCTCCACAATCCACATGCCCATCACCTAAATCCTTCCCTAGCTCTGAATGATTGACTTCAAGATCCTCACCCTCACATACAAATCCCTTGACATAATAATAATCCTTGCATTTGATATAGCGCTTTTCACGTCGGGAGGACGTCCCAAAGCGCTTCACAGAACACACTGTAAAGTGAATTGACTGTATATTTGTGGGCGAACGCGGCAGCCAATTGCGCACAGCAATGTCCCACAAACAGTCGTGGATTGAAAATGACCAATTTATTATTGTTTTGGTTTTGGAGGGATTATTATTAGGCTCTGTGTGGAGTAAGGAAACTTGCCCAAGGTTTCGCCTTGCCTGGAATTGAACTCAGGTCTCTAGCTTGCAAAGCGAGTGCTCAACCACTGAGCTACAGGACTCCACAACGCACTCATACTTGCACCTCCCTACCTCTTTGACCTGCTTGTACCCCCCCACCTTTTGCTCAGCTCTCACAGGCCTGCTTGTGTTCCCTGACCTCAATAACTGTGAAATGTTGTGTGTTAGTCTGGCTCATTGGTATTACTCTTCCCTCTGAGTCAGCAGTTTGTGGGTTTTTCTTTAGTCAGCCAGGTGTCAAACACATATGGAAACCCATCAGCACTCTTAAGAGGATCCAAACCAGACTGTTTGGACTGGAACATACACTCTCTCCCAGAGGATGTATGCTGCCTTTGAACTCACATAGGCTAGGCTGAGAATGTGTCAAGGTATCCGCCACGCCAGGGATATTGCTGACCATGAAGCCTAGGACTGATTCCTTGTGATTCCTTGATTCGACGATTGACGATGTACTTTCTTGCTTCTGCAGCTGAGATTGTAAAGGGAACTGAAACTACAGTCCAGCCCACAAGGCACTCATCCCTGAAGTGCAACCCTGTCAAGATAACCACAAAGGGAAGGAGAGCTATTAGGCAAAAGCACAGGGCCTTTATAGTGGTTTTGGAAGCTTTCTTGGCGCACTAAAATCTGGGAAGCATTTAATGGAATGGTAACCTCCCACACACAGTGATGTTTCTGAAAATTATGTTTCTACAGATGTTTTTCACAGCATTGATTGATTGGTGGGGGTGGGGGGAGAAAAGAACTTCTGTCCTTTGTGATGAAGGAGGAATGTCAATGAGCACAATAAACACGCAAGGTAATGAAAACAAATTAGACGTATAAGGAAGTTAGAAGGCTGAAAGTCATAAAGGATCAAATCGCATAATTTTTTTTTCCGCATTAGAATAATAATAATCCTTGCCTTTGATATAGTACCTTATCATGTATTTGAGATGACTCGAAGCGTTTCACACAGAATATACTGTAAAGGGAATTGACTGTATATTTTGAGGGCAAAATGCATCAGCCAATTGTGCGCTGCAGTGTCCCACAAATAGTCATGGATTGAGGGACCAATTTTATTTGGGTATTGTTATTAGGGAGTTTGGGTTAGTAAGCTCTGGCGATGGCATTAGCTCTATATATAATGCACTTAATTATGCTGTCCAGAGTATTCAGCACTCCCAAGGATTATATTATTGTACTTCATAAATCAAAGTGGAGCAGAGAATGAGTGAAGTCGGTCACAGAAATTTGCAGTAACCCTTGTCAGGTGTTTAAAAGCAATTACATTTGCAGATCCAATTATCTTTTGAACTTCATTATTATTACAAGCTGCAATAGTGCTTTTAAGAAGGAAAACTGGGTAACTGAATTAACCTTTCATTTGATCCAGTGTTTTTCACGTCAGGAGGACATTTCAAAGTGCTTTACAGTTTTCACTGTAAAGTTTATCGACTGTGTATTTGGGCAAATGTGGCAGCCAATTTGCAAGCAGCAATATCCCACAAAGTACCATGAAATGATGTAAGTAATATAAGAAAACATAGGTGTGTTCAGGACTTTATCAGAACAAAGTATGCTTTACAATCTCATCATCAACAAGGCAGAACTCATCATTGATATAATGACCAAAGTAATAAGGCAGATCGATTGCTTGCTGTATAAATTCTGATGACATCATCTATACCAGTCATGGGGGAGGAGAGAGATGAGGAATTAGCAATCAGCCCAAGAAAACCAATACTGACTGAGATATCAGAAGTGAATAACTTAATCATGAAGTGGTAGTGCAGGTGAACTTACTTCCACATTATATAAAACTAGCTGTACCCGTTGCAGCTACTCTTGCAACCAAAGGATCCAATATGGAATGTAGATTGACACACAGACAGACATTTCATCTTTATACTCATCTGGGAGGACTCCTGTGGGAGGACTCAGTGCTTTAAAAATGTAATTTTGTTGTTGTTGTTGCCAAGGCTTAGCTTTGTCTTTTTTTATTTTGTTCCCGCCGCTTGGTTCGGTGTGTGCTCTGTGACGCAGGATGCCACAGCACCACTTTGGCTTGGCGGCCGCCAGGTGTAACTGCAGCGAAAAACGCAAAACTGAAAATAACACATGAACGATGGGAGGTACCCGAAAACAAATATGCCCATGTCACTCCCATATGCAAGACCTTTCCAAAGAAGCATAAATCTGGTTTCTAAGTCAATCGGTTATTGAGATCCTTGTTGAAGAGCAGACAGACATTATCGTTTTATTAGCATATATTATATATGTGTGTATTATATATATATGATAGAAGAAGATGATAACCAGCAGATCTTGGAAGGTACACAATACAAAACATGCTGTTTAGCTCCTCACTTTCTTACCTATCTATGAGAATCCTAACCGTTTACAGAAGAGGATTTCTTCAGAGGGGGATATTCCTAAGCCCAAATACCAATGTTCTTAAAATACTTAAACAATGTTCCAAAGTCTTTTTGTGTGTGGCCAGGTTTGATTATTTTTTGATGCTTCAGAAAGCCAGATTTAAGCTTTTATATGGTCTTTGGAGACCACATATCAATCGGCATTCTTTATATCTGTAAGCATCTCGACAAATTGCATAAATATCTTGATGAAGTCTGTTTTTGTGCACACGTAAGGTTCCCAAAGCCTTGCCTTTCTGCATCTGAAATTTCTGCAAAATACTTTCCAGAATTAGGTAAGTAGGATGCGTCCCTCCAGGGAGAGAGTGTGCATTATATTCCCACAATCTATCTCTGGGATTTCCTTGTGTAGTTAGGATGCATGGAAATCTCAGTTTGGTTTGGATACTCTTCAGCATGGTGATGAGTTTCTACATGTGTCAGATGCCTGGCTGACCAAAAAAAAAAATCAGCTCTTAGGCAGATGTTGAGATAGGATGTAGAAATGTCATTTTGTTAGGAAGTTGATTCTATTTTGCCAAAGAATTATGTCATTCTGGTTTCCACTTCTAAAGTTAAGAATAATGTTCAGTAAAGAAAACCCTCATCAGATTTACTTACTGTGCTTCCAAGGCAAACAATAGCTTTTGTGTTACCGGATACGTGTGTACGCTCTGCACATTACCAAGTCTTTCAGATGGATATTCTGGCACAGACAAACGGACCTAATAAGATATAAATCCTGGATTATTTACAGCTGATTATAGCAAGAAACAATTCCTAAAACACTGTTGAATACTAAGGTTGTCTTTCTCGCAGTACTTTTCAAATTCAAGATTTTATGTGGGTTTCTTTTTGTTGATATGGGGAATACTTAGTTTGTTTTGGATACTCTTAAAAGATTTAATTCTCAATTCTTCCAACCTCAAAATGGTTCTTTCGAAGGATGGGTTGTGGTGCAACAAGAAATTATTTCACTTGCACCTTTAATACACGATTAACAGTTTGCTCCCACCATTGCAGATAATCATTTCTCAGCTACATCCTGAAATACTTGAGCAATTGAATTGCTCACAGAGGTCAGTTTACAATTGAAACTGAAACCGCAAATCAGTCTTGATGTTGATGGTATCGAGTCACCAATAATAGAGATGTAAGTTTAACTTTCTGTGGTTTACCAATGGCTGCTTATCATAATAAAATACTATTTTGAGCAATGCAGTTAACTGAACTGAAAAGGGATTTTTTTTATTTAAAGTGGGTGGAGTGATAGAATTTTACTTTTCTTTATACATTTTGATATAGTGCCACAAAAAGGAGTACAATTAATTGCTGTCAAATGGCTTTCCTTATCTTAAGCAATCATGCCTTTGGAATTTCCCAGGATTTACCTTCAGCTGTTCTGCATTAAGAATTAAACCTATTTTAATATAGCCATCTTTTATTTTCGAGTCCTGATAATTTAAGCGACACTCATTTCAATTGCAGCAGGACTTGCACATAACTGAAATGCCTAGGGCTGGAGGTATTTCAGATATGCAAATTATTCGAATAAAACTAGAACTAGAACCCATGGGCCAAAGGGCCTTCTTCATCCAAAACTCTTTTATAATCGTGTGAGACATTTTGAAGCTGCAGTTGCTATATAAAATACAATTATGATTATCTTCCATGTTAGTCTAAAAATGGCCAAGGCCTCCTGTTTACTTGTTCTCAGAACTGATGACCTTGTATTTCCTCCGGTGATTTCACCTTATTTATCCCAGCCTCTTGAATGTGGTTGAACCATGATTTTCTTTTTCTGCTTTTGTGAAATTTGCATGTATTCACCACAGGGCTAGAGACTTGATTCTGTTAGTTTTGATTACCTTTCATTACTTGAAGTTCATGCACACCAAACATAAGAACATAAGAAATAGGAGCAGGAGTAGGCCATTTGGCCCCTCGAGCCTGCCCGCCATTTAATAAGATCATGACTGATCTAACCTAATTCCATTTACCTGCCCAATCCCCGTATCCCTTAATCCCTTTAGTTTTTAAAAATCTATCGATCTCAGTCTTGAATATGTTCAATGACTGAGCATCCACAGCCTTCTGGGGTAGAGAATTCCATCAATTCACTACTCTTTGAGTGAAGAAATGTTTTCTCAACTCATTTCTTAAGGGCTGACCTTTAATCTTGAGACTATGACCACTAGTTTTAGATTCTCCAAACGGTGGAAACAGTCTCACACTATCTACCCTGTCAAGACCCTTAAGAATCTTATAGGTTTCTATAAGATCACCTCTAATTCTATATTCTAGAGAATATAGGCCTAGTCTACTCAACCTCTCCTCATAGGTCAACCCCCTCATCCCAGAAACCAACTTAGTGAACGTACGTTGTAGCCCCACTAAGGCGAGTAAATCCTTTCTCATATCTTAAATCCTTGCAGCACTCCACTAGTCAAAACCTACCAATCTGAGCAGGACATTTTTATGCAAATTTATTTGACATTCCTCCACGATGCCTGAGTATTCCCATGAGCACTCTGAAACTTTATCCTAAATCCTAAAATTGTTAGGCGCAATACAAATGCAACTGTTGATGTGTATGTCACAACAACAGCAGCAACTTACAGTTATAGAGTGTCTTTCATGTTGAAGACATCTCAAAGTGCTTTGACCAGCTGACTGGGAGCCCGAGCGGAAGAGGACATGGGCTGTAGAGTCCTGAATGATCTATAGTTTGTGTTTGAATAGTTGAGCCTTGACACAATGAAGGCGTGAATGAGGATCTTGACACCCAGGAGCATGCTTATTTCCATTGAGATGAGGGAACGTGGAAGGAGTATTAATATTTTTCTGAAGAGATTGTATGTTTCTAAATCTTTAACAATGGGCCAAATGAGCAAAACAAATCAACTTGGATCTGTAGATTTACCGATATAGAATAGTTGGAAAGAAACAATCCCACATTTACTTTTTGCTGAATTTTTTGTGGAGTCCTTGTAAATATTGTCACTGCTATATTTTCTACCTCTGTGTTGGCAAACTGCTCTTCAACATGAAGGAAATAGTTTATGTGGGAGAAATTTTCCATCTGTACTGAATAAAATCCGGTTGTGAAAGTACATGTGTGTCTGCCTGGCACAGTGGTATCTCTCTCGCCAAAATGGACTTGGAGTCCACACAGTGTAAACTGACATTCCAATGCAGCGCTGGCGTGTCCTGCGGATGAGATGTTAAACCGAGGACCTTCTGTCTGTTCAGGTGGACTTTAAAAATCCCATTGCACTAATTGAAGAGATGGTAGTTTTCTTCTGTTGCCCTGCCCAACAATCCCCCAAATAAAATTGGACACACACTCCATGGCTGTTTGTGGCACCTTGTGTGCAACTAGCTGCACTATATCACCCACAAAATGCACAATCCATCCTCTTTACATCATACTAGCTGTACCCTTTACAGCTTCGCTTACAACCAAAGAATCCAATATGGAATGTAGACAGAACACACAGACAGACACACAGATAGACATTTCTTCTTTACCTATACTCAGTGGGAGGAATCCTGGTCAGGAAGACTCCTTGTTGGAGTGCAGTGATGAGCTTGTTTAGGTCACAGATGCTACTTTGTTGTAGCATATTATATATTATATATAATATATTAGTATAGACGTATCTCTTTAGAAGGGTTGTGATTTCCTCTTTTGCTACCTTGTTTCAGACTACCATGCATACCTCATATTTTGGGGCTTAATTAAAGCATTTTTAAAATATAGCTCAACGATAGGAGATCCCCAAAGAATAATATGCCCATGCCATTCCTCCATGCAAGATCTTTCCGATGAGATATAAATCATGTCTCTACATCAATCGGTTATTGCGTTCTTGGTGGACAGACACACACACAGACATTTTGCCTTTATTAGTATAGATGAAGCACTTTGAGATGTCTCAACGACATAATAAGGCACTATAGCAAATGCAAAGATTTTTAGTTATTAGATAGGCATTCACCATATTTGGTAGTATTGTATTGAACTTTAGCAGTTTGTTACCTCTGGAAAGGAATGTTGTCAAACCAGTTTGGAGTTTATTGCACTGAGATAAAAGGTTGACAGGGTTACAACACCCATTTTGTTGGAATCCCTGGCCTGGATGCCTTCATTTTACAGAGTGCTTAGCCTGTTTCACATTTTATAGGATTGAAATCTGCACTGCTACCAAACCTGGGAGAATCCAAGGAAAGAACAGCTGAAAGATATGTATATTCCCCATACCAAAGTGTATACCATACCATCTAAGACACTATGTGTATATACATTTTTATTAATTTCTTACCATTTTCCTGATATCAATATGAGGTCATCAGCACCTTAAGATGTCCTTCTGACGTGAAAGGCGCTATATAAA
The DNA here is from genome assembly GCF_018977255.1 of Callorhinchus milii. Taxonomy (NCBI): domain Eukaryota; kingdom Metazoa; phylum Chordata; class Chondrichthyes; order Chimaeriformes; family Callorhinchidae; genus Callorhinchus; species Callorhinchus milii. Next base: position 8,300,988 of record NW_024704743.1, on the reverse strand, counting down.
TGTAATTTTGTTCTTGTAACTTCATAGTTCATTGTTTATCAGAGAATATAATCCTTGCACTGGTTATAACACCTTATCACTTTGTTGAGATGTCAAAGTGCTTCACAGCATTTGCTGCAAAGTGTAATGACTATTTTGTAGGTGACTATTGCAGCCAATTTATGTATATCAAAGTCCTACAGACAGCCATGAAGTGACCAATTTTATCTGGGGATTGTTGGCCAGGAAACTGGGAGAAATTCCCTTCTCTTTTTGAATAAGCCATGGGATCTTTAACGTCTATCTGAATGCCTGACTTTGGTTTGACTTCTCATCCGAAGGAATTCCAAAATTGTACCCCACTTCCTTATGGTGAGCTTGAAGTCCTGATGTAGAGCTTGCAACCACAACTTTCTGACTCAGAGATGAATGTGGCCAGTTGAATTCAGCTGACACCCATTAGGAGCAGAAGCAACCCATTCAGCCTGCCAAGTGTCCTCTACCATTTTTATATTGCAGTTGATAGCACGTTCAAGAGAGGTGTTGCACATCAGTCTAACGTGGCTTTACAAAACACACAGTCAGTGCAATTTACAGTATATCCTGGAAGCACTAAGTGATATCTTCCCAAACCTGAAAAGCTCTATACCAAATATAAAGATTATTATCATTATTATTATTATTATTATTATTATTATTATTATCCTTTCTGTTCTTGAGACATCTTTGGTCTAGCTAGTCTACCCACATTGTGCTGCCAAGATCGTAAACCTGCTCCCAGACCCCAACTGCTGGTATGCTGCTAAAATAAACCTAAAATGCCTTCAAAATATCATCAACTAGGTCAGTTTAGCAGTATATTTGATATTTAACACAATGGATTTTTTAAAATAATAATTTTGTCACTCAACCTACCACTGTAGGTTACTGGGAACAATTGGCTGTGACGTTTTGCCTGCAAAATGTACAGTCAATTCATTTTACAGTATATTCTGTGAAGTATTTTGGGATGTCTCAACGACGTGATAAGGCGCTATATCAAATGCAAGGATTATTATTTAATGGGAGGCAGACCATTGCCCCCAAATGCCCTTCGTAATGGCTAATGCCGTGTAGCCAGACATACACCATTCAGCTCACAGATTGTGGAAAAGTCTGCTAATCAGCAGTTGAAAGCCACAGCTCATGTTTTTGATTCTCTTCTGCCTCCACGCCATCTCTCATGCATTACAGACAGGTACAGTTTGGTCTGTTTATTCCCTCCATTCAGCTATGATAAAAACTGAAGAAATTTCATCCAGAAATGTCTCCGATGAGGATTACGAATTACTGAGATGCAGTAAAAACTCACAAGTAGTATCAGTCGGAGCCATAACATTTAATAAGACTTGGGTGAAATCCGACAAACAATATAATTTTCATAGGAAATCCAATTTAATCATTAATCTACACTGTACACGCGTAATTCAGTGCAGCCAGTAAGTGGGTATGGAGTAGTTTGTCACTGCAGTAAGTGCAGATGCGGTGATGGGTCAAGACTATTTTCTGTGATTCAGTGCATCTTGATGCATCACCGCATGCGCAAAGCAATGCAGCCTGTAAGTGTGGGAGTAATGGGGGAGTGGTCTTATGAGTTAGGTGATAAATATGTATAGTGCAAACTGAATGGGACTCTGGTGAATAGACAACTTGGGCGATTGTACGATTTATAAAGCTAAGACGTATGTTAGTTTTACTGTATTACAATGAGGAAATACCCAGGAATTATGATGCTGAAATTGCTTGCTAATGAAAGAAATGACTTGTAAACTCACACTGCTGAGATTCATAAATTCGGGATATTGCCCTTGTCCATGGAGTCGTGTAGCTTAGTGGTTAGAGCGCTCGCCTCGCAAGCGAGAGAAACTGGGTTCGATTCCCGGTCAGGTGAATTACTCCAAGCGCCTTACTCCAAGCGCCTCTATTTACCTAGCAGGAATCTGGTTGTTAGTCGATTGGTGGATCGCTTTTCCGGGAGGTAATAATCCCTTCAAAGTAAATCGATAAATAAGTAATTTGGTCATCTGATCCACGACTGTTTATGAACACTGCTGTGAGCAACAGGCTGCCGCATTTTTGCCCACACAATATACATTCAATTCACTTGACAGTATATTCTGTGAAGTACTTTGAGCAGGATTATTATTTAGTATTATTATTGTCATGCCTCATACCCAGTAAATTCCCAATTTTGGCTGTTTAATTGAAAGCTTTTGAGAAACCAAACACTTCGACCTTGTCTTTTGAGTAACCCATTAAACCGAGGTTCCATCTGCCTATTCAGGTGGACGTTAAAGATCCCATTGCACGATTCAAAAAGAGAAAGTAGTTTCCCACTTGTGTCTTGGCCAATAATCCCATTGAAATGAACATTACTGTTTGTGGGACATTCCTGTGTGTAAATTAGAAAATACACAGCCACTATACTTCACAGTAAATTCTGTGAAGAGCTTTAAAATGTCTTCCCGACGTGAAGGGCACCATGTCAAATGTAAGGATAATTATTCATTAATAAACTGTGATGAACCATCTACTAAAGTGCCTCATCTCTCTTTTGCAGCTGTATGAGGTCTTGCAAACTCCTCAGTTTTTAACGCATGATGTGACTGGCAGTGCGTCTTATAGGAAATTGACTCGCATATCTTGCCAACCAGCAATTTATACTTTTAATAAATGAACTTTTAATTTTCTAATGCCTGATTGCCTTTGGCCCACCCTAACATTGTGATTTCCTGCAGTGTCACTCCGTTGCTCCCTCCATTCACTGCTAAATGGGGCTGCTGCACATCATCTACTCCAACAGGGACAGCAAGCTTCCAGTCATTTTGTTTGGCTCTCTGGAACTTTCTATCAAAATCCACTTACCTCATACCCTCCCTCTCTGCTTCCAGAATCTTTGTAAAAGCATACATCTTTGACCGTGCCTTTGTTCACTTCCCTCCCTTGTTCATTTACCTCATGGCCTGTTTATGGGACATTTGCTCTGCATAAATGGCTTCGGTATTTGTCTACAAGAAAGTCCAAGAAGAAGTTGCAAGAAAAGACTTTGAGAAATTTTGACATAATTTGCAGTAATAATGTTTTTGTCCATGGATTCTAGCATATTAAAATATCAAAGATACTGACCGTTATTGCTTAAGTAACTACTGCTGTACTTTCAAAGGAACAGGATATTGCATCAATGCCACAGCAATTACAAAGAATGAACAAGTGTCAAAGACCCACAGAAAAAGTAAGAGTGCACCATTGAATAGTACATCTGCAGAATATTATTTTGTGGAGGATTTGTAGGAAAGTACTGGTTTCCTTCATAGAGAAGTAAAGTTCTCCATGGTATAGGGGATTGGATAGTTTTCTTTAGTATAGGGGATTCGATAGGATGAACAAGGAGAAACTATTTCCACTGGTGGGTGGGTCGGTAACCCAAGATCACTGATTTAAAATAGTTCTTAAAAGAAACGGGGGATGTGAAGAGAATTTTTTTCACGCAGCGAGTTGTTCAGATCTGGAATGCATTGCCTGAAAGGGTGGTAGAAGCAGATTCGATAACAACATTTAAGAGAGAAGTAGATAATTATTTGGGGAGGACAAGTTTGCAGGGCAATGGGGACAGAGCGGGGGAGTGGGGTTGATTTGGATAGCTCTTTTAAAAGAGCTGGCACAGACATGATGGACCAAATGGCCTCATTCTTTGCTGTATAATTCTATGATTCTATGATAGTTTGTTTATTTTGTATATGGTCAATATGCAGAAAAACAAAATTAATGGTTAAAAAAATGGACATTTCTAAAACAATAGGATTGCGGCCATATAGATATTTATAGTGCAGAAGGTCATTCAACCCCACACCCGCTGCATCCAACAGGACATTGCACAACCTAACAATGCTCTATTTAAAGAAAACATTCTCCTAATCTCCACCTTTGCTAATTATCTTAAATTTGGTGTCCTCCGGGCACTGACTCACTGAACAGTGGAATAATTTCTTCCTGTTGATTCTCATCAAATCCCTTCATTATTTTAAAGACCCATCAGGTTTACTTCAACCTCCTCTGTTCCAATGAAAATAGACCCAGTTCCTCCATTTCCTGTTTATGGGTCAAACTCACTCATCCTTGGTATTGCCCAAGTAAATCTTCTCTGCTCCAGACATCCTTCCTACAAGGATGACCAAAACTGAACCCAGTACTCTCTAACTGTGGTTTAACTAATGATGTATTCAGGGTAGGTATAACCTCTTTGGCTTTATATTCTATGTCCCCATTTATAACGACTAGGATCCTATTCGCTTGACTTGAAATATCAACCTCCTAAAAAGATTTAGAACATCAAACCATCTTCAATTTATGTTCCTGCTTAAGGATGGTAGTATTACTATCTATCTGATAAATCAGCTTACATTTGTTATGAACAACTGTCAAGTTATTTTGATGCTGAGCAGATGAAAGCAGAACTTAGTCACGTGGTGGTGCACCAAAATAAACTACCACTTTGTTTAGAAGAGCACATTCCAGCTGGGTTTTCATTGGCCAGGCACTGCTGAGATCTGTTTTTGCAAAATCATATGCTTAACACCAGCGATTAGGACATTCAGTGCACTTTTTGTCATGTGAATGTGTCCTGTTGAGAAGATAGGCATGATGCAGTTCTCTACTTTTAGGAGTTTCAGCAGAGAACAGGATGATGATGATGATGATGATGTTTTTATCAGTTCACCTCTAAAGGTATAGTAAAACAGCTCTTAAACTGTTTAAATGGGTTGCAGTCTTTCTCATGAATGTTTTGTGGCAAGTGTAGTGCGGTTGCTTTGGAAATCACAAAATACTCTTTAACGGATACTCTGTGAAGGCAGGTTCCTTTTATTTTACTTCTGTTTTGAGGCCAGTGTCTGTTAAGTTTATATAATGTGTTTTCCTTTGCATTTCAAAATACTTTGGATTAATATCTTGTGGGGAAAAAACAATGTTTTTATCCAAATGATGCTTTTGTGCTTGTGCCTTTATTTCCGTATCGACTAACCAAATTCACTGGAATTTCTAAAAGCTTCCCAAATTTGATTGTTAACTGATCTGAAGATATGTTGAAGCTTATCTGAAAATTACCGCAATGGAATTTTATTTGGACAAACAAAATACCACAGATTTAAATTCTGTATACATTCCTACTGTTCTTTCAGCATTCTGTTAGTCTTCTTGTTTTGGAATTAATTGGCTCTACTGTAAAATGATCGGAAGTTTGTATTATTCCGAGCATTAACTTAATTGGACAAGAACCATTGTCGATAATTAGTCACCGCACAAAATACAAATTAACCACGTTGCTAACCAGGCATTCTTCCACGCGGAGTTGCGCTGTCACTGTCATACCATTTTAACTCATACTCTCTCAGTGCCTTTTGTTTTCTCTGGGTGTGACTCTCTCTCTATTTTTGGGCGTTTCGCCCACAAAATATACAGTCAATTCACTTTACAGTATATTCTGTGAAGTGATTTGATATAGCGCCTTATCAGGTCTCAAAGGTGTGATAAGGCGCTATATCAAATGCAAGGATTATCGTTATTAATATTATAATAGCACCATACTGTAAATTGCAAAAGAAACTCTTACCTTCGCAATACTTATAAAAATCTGGTTCTGCACATTTTTGTGCAGTTATTAATCCTTTGATTTATCCCTACAACAAAACCACAACAACTTGCATTTATATAGCGCCCCTCATGCAGGTTGGCGTCACAGAGCACTTGACAGTAGCGGAGCATTATGCCAGCTCTGGGGGAGATGACAGTAGGCACGGTCAAATAGGAAGGTCTTCAGGTGCAACCTGAAGATGGAGAAGGAAGTGGCAAGATGGCAGGATAGAGGAAGAGTGTTGCAGAGTTTCGTGGCGTACTGGTTGAAAACACGTCCACCAATGGTGGAACGGAGGTCACAAGGGACATGCAGAAGACCGGAACCAGTCGAGGGGGCAGCGGGTAATGTGTTGGGGGATGAGCAGGTTGGAGAGGTAGGGAGGTGCATGAAGGGATTTGAAAACGAGTGTGAGTATCTTGAAATTCATCCACTCGGCGATGGGGTGCCAGTTGAGTTAGAATTGGTGCGATGGGGGTAGGGAGTTTAGTGCGGGTGGCGGAGTTTTGGATTAGCTGGATCTTGTGCTGGGGAGACCAACAAAGAGGGCATTTGAAAAGTAAGAACCAAGTGAGTAATCCCTAAGCACTCAACTAGGGTTTTTCCAAGTAATTTACAGCACTGCAAACTTCTTTTCATTTTTTTGAAACATTTTTTCATTGTTCTGCCTCCTCCCATCCATTTCTAAGATAAGGAGAGGCCCTGTGAGGTGATATCAGTGAGCTGGTCATCTGTCTTAATATCTTTGCATGGTAGAATGGTAGCAGGTGGGTGAGAGCAACACAATTTGACTCATGCTTGAGTCTCTCCTTATCTGTGGAAACCATATTACTTGAGCTCAACACAGATCCATACAATGATGCACAGGCTATGTTGAAAGTTGTGTAGGTAATTTGTATATTGATTCTCAGTGGGACCACACTTCATTGTACAAATATTCACCCTACAGTTGAGTTTTAGTTTTGTAACTCGGCATTCTATCTATACAAGTTGCTTTGAAACATTGACAGATCAGGAAGCAGTTGTTTACCTGTGTCTTTGCCCTTTGTGAGGTGTAGTTAGGATCAGGTGAAGGGAAAGAGATCCTCTGTGGAAACCACATTACTTTAGCTCAGCACAGATCCATACAGTGAAACACGGGCTAAGTTGAAAGTTGTGTAGATAATTGTGAATACCTCTGTGGTTGGAGGCAAAATGATCCTTCTGATCTATACATCTTTATCCGTAAAGTGATCTGTGTTCTTCCAAATATTCTGCAATGGAAGATTTTGCATACTCGTCCTTCCACTGACACTGTTGCAATTAATGATGAACTGCTGCCTTTCATAAAATTCTGCCTGCTTCTCTGGTGGTCTTTCTGAAGCATCGCAAGCCAACCCTCTGCTTGTAACTTCAGAATTCACTATAGAGCTGTTAAAATTTATATTGTTGAAAGGAACTGTCAATTATTGTTTTTCTGCTATCTTTCTGTTCTTTTGGTATCTTGCCAAAGCTTTAATAAACTTTTCAGCACTCTTCTTTCCTCGTGGTTCAGTTACCAGCTGTTCCAAAGAGAAGAGTAATTGGCTAAATATTTTGCTCATTCTATCATTGACAGCAAGTTATGTCCTCAGTATCTCAGTTAAATCCTTAGCTCTACCATATTTGATTTCAGGAATTTCAAGGACTCAATCACTCAAAGAATTTCTCCAGAGATTATTCTTCAGAAATGTGACTCTGACCTTTGCTGTCCCTTCAGTCTCTCCTTTTCCCGGTCCATCTTTCCCTCTTCTTGGAATTTTGCTCATGTTCATTTTATTCCCAAGAAAGTGGATCCCTTTTACTTTTCAGACTGTACTATTGGCTTGACTTTTGTACTTTTTGAAGTTATGGAAGTTTCTATCAACTCAAATCAGCCCTCACCTTGAAATCGCTCGCCTAATCTAGATTCACGACTATGATTTTCATGGCCGGGCCATTCAACTGATGGTCACCTTTGCTCTAGAATACGGTGGTTCTAATCTAATCTCCTAAAATATCTCAAGTCTTTGACAAAAGGTATACTTTTTTTTGAAAAAAGAGTACGATATTCCAGGCTTCCTTCAAAGGAAAATATTATTGTATATCAAATTTCACATCAATGGCTTCCACTGTTTGAGTCTTGCCTATACTTTTAATAATGATCTCACTTCTCATTTATCAACATCCATGTGGAGTCCTGTAGCTCAGTGGTTAGAGCACTCGCTTTGCAAGCGAGAGACCTGAGTTCAATTCCAGGCAGAGGGCGAAACCTTGGGCAAGTTTCCTTACTCCACACAGAGCCTAATAATAATCCCTCCAAAACCAAAAACAATAATAAATTGGTCATTTTCAATCTATGACTGTTTGTGGGACATTGCTGTGCGCAATTGGCTGCCGCGTTTCGCCCACAAATATACAGTCAATTCGCTTTACAGTGTGTTCTGTGAAGCGCTTTGGGACGTCCTCCCGACGTGAAAGGCGCTATATCAAATGCAAGGATTATTATTATTATTATTATCCACCAGGTTGCACACCCCCAGTGCTCAGATTTACTCAATTTATTGTAAACCTCAATCTCTCTCATTTGTTTAGGGTCAGTGATGATTGTACTACTTTTTATTTCTCAAGACCTTCTGACCCAGAGATGAGAGTGTTGCCAGCTAAGCCAAGCTGACGAATGCTGATACATTAACTCTATGAAACCCAAGTGTGCACAAAAATGCTACTCATACAGTGGGAATGTTTTTACCCCCAAAAAACACTTCTCTTGCACTCCTGCAAAGCATGAAAAGAACGCTCTATCTTCTCTCATGCTATTGCAACATTATGTGGCTCTTATTTATGCTATTGTAGTTCAGTAGTCCTGTAGCTCAGTGTTTAAAGCACTTGCCTCGCAAATGAGAGACTTGTGTTCGATTCCCGGCAGGGTGAAAGGTTGACCAAGTTTCCTTACTCCAAACACCTCTGTTTACCTAGCAGTAAGTAGGAGCTCGCAGATCACCCGTCCTTGCCAGACTGCACTGGCTGCCTGTCCCAGAGAGGATCGACTTCAAGATCCTCACCCTTGTATTCAAATCCGTTCACTCCTCTGCACCCCCCGACCTCTCTGACCTCCTCTCTCCTCAAAACAGTACCCGTTGCCTTCGTTCCTCCGAGTCTGGCCTCCTCCGAGTCCTCTGCTCCACCCTCGGCGGCTGTGACTTCAGCCACTATGCCCCGAGGCTCTGAAATTCCCTTCCTCACTCCCTTCGCCTCGCCCCCTCGCTTCCTATTTTCAGGTCTCTGCTGAAGACCTTTCTTTTCGACCGCGCCTTTGGTCACCTTCCTCCCTCCTCCCCCTGGCTCGGCCCCGGGATCCATTACTGTAAAGCGCTCTGAGACTCCGTCCGGCGTGGAGGGAGCTATGTAAATCCAAGTTGTTGTTGTTGTTGAACCCGGTTGTTAGTCGATTGATGGATTGTTTTTCCGTGGGTAATAATTCCTTAAATAAAAAAAATTAGTTACTCAACCCACGACTGTTTATGGGACACTGCTGTGCGCAATGGGCTACGGCGTTTCGCCAACAAAATGTACCATCAATTCACTTTACAGTATATTCTGGGAAGCGCTTAGAGATGTCTCGAAGACATGATAAGGCGTTATATCAAGTGTAAAAATTATTATCATTATTGGTCATTGCTCTTCTTAACTTCCCTTGGTTGTTCCTCTTAAACTTAAAATATGTTATTTTATATTCGCGTTTTCTTTCTCCCTGCATTCTCACTATGTTGAAACCTAACTCATTCGCACTATACAGTACTTAGTTATTTCCCAACACCCTTCATAATTGTGGAAGTACTAGACTTCTCTGTCTTTCCTCCCTCTTATAATATTCAAGCTTTTGAATCCCAAGTATCCTATCATTTGACTTGTTTCCTCTGCAACTCTTTTGAATCTTTATAGTATCCTGCACTATGGGCCTTCATCTGGATCTGAATAAAGGAAAAAAAAATTTCCTTTACTGCTTTTTGTTTCACAACCGTTGTTATACCCTGTACCTCAGCCATTTTTATACTTGTAGTATTTCCAGGATACTTTGCATATTGAGAAAGGGGCAATACAAGAAGCTGTAACCAACTTCCTTTAATTTTTTTAAATGATTTACAATTGATATTTCAGTTTTATGACTGGACCTCATCAGTTTACTGATGTGCTTGAAAAACTGATGACTACCACATCTACTACACAAAACAGGCAGTACATATAAGTCTTATTAGTGGGGACTAAAACATTTAATGACATTTAAGTCCGATTTGGTGGCAAACTGTATAAGTCATATAAAATTTAATTTGATCGATAATCTACACTCCGCATGCGTAATTCAATGTAGCCAGTAAGTGTGCATGCATCTCTTTGACCACACCCATGGCAGCCTCTCCTTGCTTGGCATACCAGTAAGTTTGCATGTGGTGACAGGCCAAAAACACATTTCGCGAGATTTAATGTGTTTTGATTTATTGCTGCTTGCGGCAAGCATTGGAATGGCATTGAAACAAAAAAATCAGGGCCAGGTTTCCAGCCATTCAATGCAGCTGGCTGGTAAGGTCACACGGTCAACGGGTTAGGAAGTGTTTTCCCGCGATTCAAAGCAAACGGGAAGTGCAGGAGTATTAGAGGGTAGGGGAGGGGTGTTACGAATTAGGGGGTGATTAATACAAGTAGTGCAGAGAAATCTAAGTGATTTTGATAGGAAACTGAATGCACAACTTATGCAATTATACGATTTATAAAGATAAGACTTTTATGTGAATTTTACTGTACAATATCTGTGAGACAATTTGATTTCAGTACTTGGTAACACGGGCTGCAGTAGGTACTTTGATTGCAGTAGGCTTTGATGCTAACCTATGCAATTACGTTTTGTAAAATTAAAAAGCATTTCTTCAGAAATGTAGGATTGCTTCTTACAAAGCATTCAGATCCTCAAAATAATTGTTTTTTTGTTTATAAAATTGTTTGTGAGAATTTCTAATTTTCCTAATAATTTATGGTAATTTCTTAAACTATTATTCTGTTTGAACTATGTACTGTAAAGTGCTCCTTGTGGGTCTCCCAGTTCCACCATCCATAACATCCAGCTATTGCAAAAAATCCAGCGAACCCAAAACTGCCACCTGAATCCTACTCCACACAACTATCACCCAATTCTCTTCAACCTCCATGGGCTCCTTGTCTCCCAGTGGATTGACTTTAAGATCCTCATCCTCAGCCATGAATCCCTTAACGCCCTAGCACTTCCCTATCTCTCTGATATTCTTGTGCTCTACTCGCCTGCTTGCCACCCTCTGCTCAGCCAACATGGGCCTACTCCCCTGCCCTCTCCATTTCACTATTAGCGGCCAAGTCACCATGCCTCTAACCTATGAAACTCTATCCCTCCACCTTGCCCCCTCACTACATAAACCGATCTCTTTGCCCATGTCCATGGCAACCTCTCCTTGCTTGGCATCCCACCCGGCTGCTGTGAAATGCTCAGACGTTACTCTACATAAAGGAAGCTATATAAACCAATTTTTTTAAAAAGTTTTTTTAAAAAAATTAAAAAAGGAGGAGCGTTAAATATGGACAACACTTTGGAATTGTTATCATATGGGTATCTCTCACTATTTTGGAGGTGACCAGCCAACAACCTTGAAAATTTAAGTATGTGTTTCAGCCCTAAATGAAGCTCGAGCCGGGAGCTGGGAATTTAGTTCTTTAGTCTCATTATTCAATAATTGCAACAAATTAGGATTTATGTTTACAATCACTTGTTGTTATATGTTGCGTAATGGGTATAATGGTTCTAGGTCTTGACTACAATGACATACTGTTCTATCATTATAAAGCAGTCTGTTCAAGATTAATCTAGATTAAAAATTGATCTAACCTAAGATTAGGTCATAAGAATGTAGAATACCTTTGTCCTTTGTTTTCGTTTCACAAAATATACCCTACTTGCTTGGCCACAAGCATTATATAGTTTGTTTCATAACTCTTTCATTTGTGTTGTCTTACACTTGCCATCTCTGTCTACGTGTCTGGCTTTTTGTTTCTTTCTCCCTCATGCTGTCGTATAAACCTCTTCTACAGCTTGATTTCTATACCCAGTCTTATTTTTCATCCTCGTGTTCTGTGGTCTTTGACGTTCAAAAGCATCAAATCTCAGTTTTTGCTTACTATGTGAGTATTAACATGTTTCATTTTTATTTTAGTGATTGAGGCTATAAATAACAACCAGAAAGTAATCTTTCACAGCATTTACTTCACTCTCCCTCTGTGATCTGCAGCTAACACCAGCTTGTTTCACTTCCCCTGTCTGATCCATTCAACCATTCATTGGTCGATCATCTTTCAGCCATTCTGACCCCACTGTCTGGAACTCCATTGTGGAAACCTTCTGCTTCCTTCCCCACCTCCCTTCCTCTTCACCTTTAAAGCCCAGCTTAAGACCTATCTTTTCGACCATGGAATACATTTTCTGTTGTATCTTTTTCCTCTGAAACTCAAATGTCCTGGTTTTGAACATTTGAAATCATGTAAGTAAACAGACCTCTTTCTCAAGATTTTTTTATTGTCCCTTTTTTCCTATCGTACAATTCAAAAAGCAAACGAAGAATGGAAAATGAAGATCATTATATTTTGAAGTCACTTTTCTTACATTCATTTTATAAAATAATGTCTGAAATGATATACAAGATAGCAACCGAATTACAGGATTGCATTTTTTTTGGTCAGTCAAGTGTCTGACATACCCATCACCATACGTTAGAATATCCATATCAGTCTGAGAGTTCCATGTATATAAGCCATCTACATATGGATATTTCCCTGTGTCTAGATGGAATGTGTTCTCTCTCCCTGGAGGGATGGACTCTGTTTATGTAACTCCAAAGAGTATTAGGCACAGTGTAGCTTGAGTTGGGAACCAGAGTGTTCCATTCGCAGATTATTTTGAGTCACTTAGTCGTGAATATTTTCAAAGTTCTATTTTAAAATGTGATATTTTAACTATGTTATATCTTTTCAAAGTTGATAGTTTTACTTGGAGGAAAGTAGCTTTTTTGTCGACGAAAGCTTCCTAACATGGTTTCAGTTAAATGTTTAGACTCGATTGCATTTTTTTGTAAAACTACTGCTTAGGAATTCTAAAGGGATTGGAAACCCAATGAACCCAAGTAAAACATTAATCGAGGTTTCCTGGCTAGCAGCATCACATAACTGAGCTAATTTTTGTGGTTAGAAATAGTTCAAGTTCTAAACAAGTTATACCTCATGCATTATTCTATTGAACTCTGCTTGTCATAGAGGTAACAAAGCTTTTTAACTCCCATCTACATTTTTTTCATGTGATATGGAAATGTGTCTAAACTATTAAACCTCATTGCGGGTTAGTTATAAGTTGAAGCTCAATATATACACGAAAATGCTCTCTGAATGCCATTGCCACACAGATTTCATTTGACTTGATTACAATGATACGGTTCTGCAGACCTTTCAAATAAAACTACAACAAAAAGCTAACGTTTTGGTTCAATTTAAATTTTTTGGCTTGAAAGTGTTTGCCTATGTGTACCTGTTATCTTTGAGGCATTGACCACTATACTTGATACCAGAAACCATGTTTGTGTAGAAATAAGCTGTTCTGAAAGTGACCAATTTTATTTGGGAATTGTTAGCCAGCACACCGAGAAAAACTCCCTTCTCTTTTCGAATAGTGTCATGGAATCTTTAACATCCACCTGAACAGGCAGACAGGACTCAGTTTAAAGTCTCAATGGAAGAAAGGCACCTCCCACAACGCAACCTTCCCCCCACTCTCTCTGTTCCTTCACCCCTTTAAGATTCTACCATCAGCGTATATGGCCTCTCCTCATTCTTCCTCCCAAAATGCATCACTTTGCATTTCTCCACATTAAACTTCATCTGCCGCGTGTCTGCCCACTTTACCAGTCTGTCTATGTTGTCTTGCAGTCTGCTACTATCCTCCTCACTGTTTACTACTTTTCCTAGCTTTGTATCATCTGCAAATTTGGAAATTGTACACCTATACCCTAATCCAGGTCATTTATATACATCAAAAACAGCAGTGGTCCCAATACGGACCCCTGGGGGACACCACAGCACACGTACCTCCAGTCAGAAAAACAACCATTCACCACCACTCTCTGTCTCCCAGTCAGTTCTGTATCCATGCTGCCACTGTCCCTTTAATACTGTGGGCTTCTATTTTGCTTACAAGTCTCTTATATGACACTTTATCAAATGCCTTTTGAAAATCCATATAAACTACATTAACTGCACAACCTTCATCCACCCTCTCCAATACTTTATCAAAAAACTCTTATCAAGTTTGTTAGATATGATTTACCTTTAACAAATCCGTGTTGGCTGTCCTTTATTAACCCATATTTTTCTAAGTGAAAATTTATTTTGTCCCGGATTATAGTCTCTAGACGTTTCCCCACTACTGACGATAGGCTGACTGGCCTGTAGTTCCCGGGTTTATCCTTCTGCCCCTCTTTGTGCAGGGGAGTAACATTTACAACCCTCCAGTCTTCTGGCACCACCCCGGTGTCCAAGGAGAATTGAAAGATTGTGGCTAGAGCCTCTGTTATTTCCACCCTTACTTCCCTTAGTAACCTAGGTTGCATCCTGTCCATCCCGGGTGACTTAACTACCTTGAGCACCGTCATCCTTTTTAGTAACTCCTCTCGGTTTATTTTTATCATCCAGTTTCTCTATCCTCTCCTCCAATGCTGTGGCATTGGCTGCATCCTCTTCGTTTGTGAAGACAGATGCAAAGTACTCATTCAGTACGTCAGCCATGCTCTCTGCCTCCACAAGAAGATTTTCTCTTTGCTCCCTAATTGGACACACCCTACCATTGACTAACCTTTTATAAAATACCTTAGGGTTCCCTTTTATGTTACTCACTAATCTTTTCTCATATAATCTCTTTGCCCCTCTTATTTCCTTTTTCAGTTCTCCTCTGTAGTTCCTATATTCTATTTGATTACCTTCTGTATTTTGGACCTGACATTTATCATAAGCCTCCTTTTTCTGTTTCATTTTAATCCCAATTTCCTTATTCATCCAGGGAGGTTTGGATGCCCCACTATTCTTACTTGTGGGTATGTATTTGTTCTGTCCCCGAACTATCTCCTCCTTGAAGGTTTCCCATTGCTCGTTAGCTGTTTTACCTGCCAATCTTTCTTTCCAATCCACCTTGCCTAGGTGTCTTTTTAACTCACTGAAATTAGCCCTCTTCCAGTTGAGTATCTTCACCTTTGATTATTCCTTGTCTGTTTCCATAAGTACTGTAAACCTAATGATGTTGTGATCAATGTTGTCCAGATGCTCTCCAACTGAACCCGGCTCCACTTGCCCCACTTCACTCCCCAGAACTAGATCCAACGCTACTTCCTTCCTCGTTGGGCTGAAACATACTGATCCAGAAAGTTATCATGCACACATTTCAGGAATCCTTGCCCTTTACACTGTTATTTTGCCAGTCTATGTCAGCTCAGTGGTTAGAGCACTCACTTTGCAAGTGAGAGACCTGAGTTCAATTCCAGGCAGGGCGAAACCTTGGGCAAGTTTTCTTACTCCACACGCCTAATAATAATCCCTCCAAAACCAAAAACAATAATAAATTGGTCATTTTCAATCCATGACGTTTGTGGGACATTGCTGTGCGCAATTGGCTGCCGCGTTCGCCCACAAATATACAGTCAATTCACTTTACAGTATATTCTGTGAAGCGCTTTGGTACGTCTAGAAGACGTGAAAAGCGCTACATCAAATGCAAGGATTATTATTATTATAATAATTGAAGTCTCCCATTATCACTACTCTATCGGTTTTGCTTCTTTCTGAAATCTGCTTGCAGATTTGCTCGTCTGTCTCCTTCTTACTATTTGGTGATCTATAGTATACACCTAACAGAGTAACAGCTCCTTTTCTGCTCCTTAACTCTAACCAAATAGATTCTGTTTTTGGACCCTCCAATACATCGGCCAGGGCCTTAACCGTGTCTTTAATCAATATTGCCAACCCCTCCTTTTTTTCCTTCCCTATCTCTCTCTCGTTTGGGTCAGATCTCCGTTATTGCCACTATATAACCCCATGTGGCTTGAGCCTGCAACTCACCAATTTTATTTGTCACACTTTGTGCATTTATATACATGCCCTACAAGACTGACTTGAGTCTGCTTTGCATTTCTCCCCTGTCTAATCCCTCCTTTTTCCGGACTACTCTTTATTACATTGCTATCCGTCTCTCCTAGCCCTCTATGTAACTTGTTTGGCCTCTTTGATGCTACATCTTGATTCCCTTCCCCCCTCGAAATTAGTTTTCGATTTCAAGATCCTTATCCTCACCATCCTTATCCTTATCCATTCACGGCCTTGCTCCCTCCTACCTCTCTGACCTATTATCCCCCTACCTGCCTGCCCTCTTTTCCTCTGGCTCCGGTCTGCTCCACATCCCCCGCCCCAACCGCCCTACCATCGGTGGCCGGACCTTCAGCCTCTCATCCCCTAGGCTTTGGAACTCTATCCCCTAGTGCCTTCGCCTTGCCTCCACCATTTCCTCCTTCAACAATAATAATAATAATCCTTGCATTTGATATAGCGTTTTTCACGTCGGGAGGACGTCCCAAAGCGCTTCACAGAACACACTGTAAAGTGAAATGAGAGTATATTTGTGTGCGAACGCGGCAGCCAATTGCGCACAGCAATGTCCCACAAACAGTCGTAGATTGAAAATGACCAATTTTTATCATTGTTTTTGGTTTTATGAAGGGATTATTATTAAGCGTGTGGAGTAAGGAAACTTGCCCAAGGTTTCGCCCTCTGCCTGGAATTGAACTCAGGTCTCTCACTTGCAAAGCGAGTGCTATAAACACTGAGCTACAGGATTCCACAAGGCCGATCTCATGACCTTTCTCTTTGACCGTGCCATCAGCTCCCCTCTCGACTCTCTACACACTCCTCGCTCCCTCGCTTCCCTCCCCTCACCATGACCATTTCTCCCCTGCTCGGGTCCTGACCCAACTGTACAGCGCCTTGGGACGTCCTCCCGTCGTGAAAGGCGCTCTATACATGCAATCTTGTTGTTGTTGTTGTAGTTTAAATCCTTCCCCACAGCACTAGTTAATCTCACTGGAAGCACATTGGTCCCAGCCCTGTTCAGGTGTAACCATCCACCTTATACAAGTCCCACATGTCCCAGAACTGGTCCCAATGAGCCAGGAACCTGAAGCCCTCCTTTCTGCACCATTTCTCCAGAGATGCATTCATGTGTTTGATCCTGCTGTTTTGAAACTCACTTGCACGAGGCACTGGGAGTAATCCAGAGATCACCACCTTGGAGGTCCTACTATTTAGCTTTTTTCCTAGCTTCTGATACTCTCCCTGTAGGATCTCAGCCCTTTTTTTCCCTGTGTCATGGATCCCAACATGGACCATGACTTCTGGATATTCCCCTTCCCCCTGAAGAATGTTTTGCACCCGTTCTGTGATGTCATCAACCCTGACGCCAGGGAGGCAACATACCATGTGAGAGTCACATCTTTGGTTGCAGAAACGCGTGTCTACTTTTCCCTGTGTATCCCTGTGCACCAATTTGACTCCCCTCTCCAGAGGTGCCATCACCCTCTCCGGTATTCAATACAGTGACCAGGTTTGCGAGTGCCACACTCTCAGGAGATTTCTGCACTGCCCGTCCTCTCTTCCTACCATTCCGGGTGATCACCCATTCACTCTCCTTCTGAACCCTTTGTGGCTGCGTGGTGACCACCTCCTGAAACGTTCGATCCATGAACCCTTCAGCCCCCTGTTTGCTATGTAGTGACACCAGCCTCTCCTTGAGCTCAAGTTCGAGTAGCCAGAGGCGCTTTCTACACACATATTTATGCAGGGCACACAAAGCATCCTGGAGTTCCCACATGTGGGAGAAAGGAGTGTAGGGGTATAATTGAGGGGAATAGAAGGGGTGGGGAGCTTGTGTGGAGTATAAACATGGACTAGTTGTCCACTTTTCCATGCTGTCTCACTCTACCTAATTATGTTAAAGTCAAATAAATATAAATCAAGTAAGGTTGAGGAAGAGGAAATACTTGGCTTAACTCAGATGCAGTTTGAAACTGAATTGCATCATCAATTTTCTACAGTCACAGAGTATCACAAAAGTAATGGTGTCAAACATTCTCAGTCTGACAGGTGCAATAAATCTGTAGATAGCTACAGTAAAAAGTGGATTTATGCACACTGTTTTGGATCAGCTCCATTGTGGATAAGAAAACAATGCAGATAATTGGTCATTGTGCAAAATACATCTTCGGCTGCATAGTCAACTAAAACACAGTGCCATTAGGAACTGCTGTTTGCTGTTCCGGTAGAACTGCACTGCCAACCCTTTCTTCTCTCACTCTCTGCTGCTCTCTACCTCTTACTGTCACTTTCACTCTTAGCCTTTTCTCCATCTGCTTCTCTTTGACTTTCTCTAACAGTATTTCTGCCTTTTATTGTACCTAATCGTACACTGTATAAAAATGCAAACACATACCTTTGTGCTGTCAGCCTAATGCTGATAAGTGGACATGCAGATAGTTGGCACATGTATAAGCAGTTGTGCAGTTCTTGCTTCGCTAAAGATGGCTTGTATGATATTCTGTAGTATCCAACTACTGTGTCGTTTTCTTAAGTGAAAGATGTCATGTTATTTCTTGGTTTGCACTTGCATTCCAAAAGCTACAAGAATGAACAGGAAAGGAGGGAGGTGCTCAAAAGATTGAACAGATAGGGTTTTAGGCAGCTTTTGAGGATCAAGTGTGGTTGAGAAAGGTTGAGTCCAGATGGAGGGGACAAAATGGCTAAAGGCTCTGTCAGAACGAATGGGGGACGTGCAGCAAACCATTTGCCGAATGTAAGGACTGAGCAGAAATGTGAGGCTAGTGAAGATCATACAGGCGTGGAGTGAGGACATGAAGGGGTTTGTTGGAGAGAGTGAGGAAGTTCGTAGGAAGATAGTAGAGTATGACCACAATGGACTGATGGCATGCAACGCTTTGTGCAGATAAAGTTGCAGGCAGTGGAGTTTTGGATGAACTGGAGCTTGTGGAGGAGGGAGCTGGGAATGCTGACGATTAGGACATTTGAAAAGTTGAGTCTGGAGGTGCCAAAGGCGTGAATATTAATAGGATTTTGACAGCATTTGGGTTCGAGGTTGGAATAGCGCTGGGTGATGTGGTAAGGATGAAGAAAGGTGAGAACCCCAAGAGATCAGGGACCAGATGCAAGGGAGGAAAGAGAGTTTTCTACCGTAGTCATCTAAATATTTATTGCACTTGTCTAGAACAAAGAATCTTGTCCTGTTTTTGCTGAGTAAAGTTGGGACTCATCCAGGACTTGTGACACATGGTCAAAATTTCAATGGGCAGGAATCAAGAATAGAAGTATAGAGGTGGATATGAGCGTCAACCATATGTACTAACTAACCCTGTGTTTGCAGCTGATGTCATTGAGGGAGAGCATGTGGATAAGGAAAAGGGGAACCGAGGATAGAGACCTAAAAGTACACCATATGTGAATGTGCAAATTTGAGATGAGAAGCCATTGGAAGAAACAAATTGGAAGTAATGGGTCAAGTAGGATTGGGTTTGGAAAGTGTGGTCCCACAAAGGAGGATGAGAGAGGAGAGATGATCCAGAAACCAATATCAGGAAAAACATCTGGCATTTGTGTGATATGTCATTGTTGTACTATTGCTCTATTATTTCCCTAATGTCAAATACATTCAGAAAGATGAGAAATGTCAGGTAAATGAAGCAAATCTGAAGCTGTGTTATTAACCATTAGCTTTCACTTCACAGACGCCCTCACCGGCAGGACCGACGAGACCCGATTCGCCGGTGTATGCAAACTTGCAGGATCTGAAAATGTCGCAAGCGAATCTGCCCCCAGTTCCCAAAAGCAGCCCCATACAAGTGCTCGGAGATTGGGAGATGCACAAAGATGCCACAGGACGTACATATTATTATAACAAGGGATCACAGGAGAGAAGCTGGAAACCCCCTCGGGGGACAAGAGATTCCATTAATAAGGAACATGGTAGTCAGGGTGATTCAATAAACCATGCAGTAAGTACCCTAGAAAGAAGTGTTTAATTGAACATAATGTTGAAATGTGTCTTGAGAAAATTGTTAACATTACAGCCAATGTCAGCCAACGTGTTTAGTAATCTATAGAGGAAAACTATTTATCATTGTTATCAGCAACACCATAGAGCATATACAGAGCTGAAATCTTGCTTTGGACGGGACAATATTTTTTTTGAAGTTTTAGGTGGTATGTATGGATTTTGATATGTATTGTGTGCCTTGTAAATGTCAATACACTCAAGAGTAACTTTGCAGTGGTAATCGTATGCTGTATAGATGACACTCAACTGAGCAGAGGGAGCGGACAGGTTGCTATGGGGTCAGCAGGTCGCGAGGTAGGAAGGAGCAAGGCTGTAGAGGACCTTGAAGGCGAGGATGAGGATTTTGAACACTCTCCTCTGGGGAGATGTGCAAACGGGCGAGGGTGGTGGTGATGGGGTCACGGAGACTGGTGCAGGAGATGGTGCAGAGTTGTGGATGATCTGCAGCTTGTGGAGGGAAGAGTTGAGGAGGCTGACAAGCAGGGAGATAAGGCACTATATCAAATGCAGAGATTATTATTATTATACAACCTGCACTGGCGTGATTTTTAAACACATTTTAGTTAACCACCTATATTGGCAAAATTATTTGACGTGTGGTTTGATGTTTGTAATGGAAATATTAAATGCTAACCATTAGGTCTTTTTTTCAAGTATTATAACCTTTAAAAAATTGGAATGTTCAGTGCAAACTGAAGTAAACAGATCTACCCAGCTTTGAATAATAATAATCATTGCATTTGATATAGCGCTTTTCACGTCTTCTAGACGTCTCAAAGTGCTTCACAGAATGTGCTGTAAAGTGAATTGACCGTATATTTGTGGGTGAAACGCGGCAGCCAATTGCGCACAGCAGTATCCTACAAACAGTCGTGGATTGAAGTGACCAATTTATTATTGTTTTTTTTGAGTGATTATTATTAGGCGTGTGGCGTAAGGAAACTTGCCCAAGGATAAGTAGTAATATTTTTAAAAAAGCATTGATGGCCAACTTAATATTTTGCATCAATAAGTGCAAACAATGAACAAACTAGGAATATTTTGTCAAATTAACACTGAGGCATCTTTTTTTCACAAGATATTCCTTATGAATGATTCATTATTAAATTTGCACGGGACATAGAGAGAATGACAAATCCACTCATTTTACCAT
Source organism: Callorhinchus milii (assembly GCF_018977255.1). NCBI lineage: Eukaryota > Metazoa > Chordata > Chondrichthyes > Chimaeriformes > Callorhinchidae > Callorhinchus > Callorhinchus milii. Next base: position 8,279,964 of record NW_024704743.1, on the reverse strand, counting down.
ATTGTCCTTAGCCTGAATTTCAATGTAGAGAAATGCGAGGTAATGCATTTTGGTAGAAAGAATGAGGGGAGGCAATATAGGCTGGTAATACAATCTTAAGGGGGGTGCAAGAATAGAGAGACCTGGGGGTTCAGGTAAATGAATCCTTGAAGGTGGCAGGACAGGTAGATAAAGCTGTAAAAAGGGCATGTGGGGCACTAGGCTTTATAAATAGGGGCATAGAGTACAAGAGTCATGAGATTATGATTAACCTATAAAAAACACTGGTTAGGCCTCAGTTAGAATACTGCGCCCAGTTCTGGGCACCACACTATAGGAGGGATGTTAAGGCATTGGAAAGGGTACAGAGGAGATTTACAAGGAGGGAACCAGGAATGAGGGACCCTGATTATGAGGAAAGGCCAGAGAGGTTAGGATTATTCTCATTGGAGCAGAAAAGATTATGAGGAGACCTAATATAGGTCTTCAAAATCATGAGGGGATTTGATAGGTTAGAAAGGGAAAAACTGTTTCCACTGGTGGGTGTGTCGGTGACTCGAGGTCACAGATTCAAAATAGTATCTAAAAGAAGCCGAGGGGAGGTGAGAAGAAATTTTTCACGCAGGGAGTTGTTCGAATCTGGAACGCATTGCCTGAAAGGGTGGTCGAGGCCAATTCGATAACTACTTTTAAAAACGAGGTGGACGGGTATTTAAGGAGGATGTGTTTGCAGGGTTATGGGGAAAGGGCTGGGGAGTGGGATTGACATTACATTGTTCTTCTCAAAGAGACGGCACAGACTCGATGGGCCGAATAGCCTCCTTTTGTGCTGTACGATTCTATGATTCTTTTGCCAGCAATACATTTCTAAGTTACTATGTAAAACAAAAAAAAGTTCACTTAGCTCTAAGTCCTCTTTTACTTTCGCCCACAAAATATATAGTCAATTTACTTTACAGTATATTCTGTGAAGCATTTTGAGATGTCTCGAAGACATGATAAGGCACTACATCAAATGCAAGAATTATTATTATTACTTATTGCAGATACACACACTGCAGTTAGAAAAATATTTTAAGGTGCAACTTATTATTGAGCATTTTAATAACAATACAATACATAATTATGTTCATATTTACTTGATATATAGCACCTATCATGTTGGGGGGATTTATATTTTGCATAGCATGTTGACTTTCATATGCAGTCTATTTCTCTGCTTACACCTAATTATAGATGATCTTTTTTAGGCTTTTACTTATAGTTTTCCCAAGCTTTATTTTTCCTCTTGTTCCCCTTCTGCTCTCCCTCTGCTCCTGACATTTGTTTAATTGAAATTCCTTCCCATACCAAAATGTTTCCTCTTGACCCTTACGTTTCCTTTGTAGATTTCCTGTTGCTTTTGTTTCTGAACTTCTCTTTATAGAGAAGGCAAGTAGGGCATCGCCACGAAAAGACATTAGAAAAGTCTTGACATCATACTTGCTCTCAGTTATGTGAACAGGATTGTCAACCCAAATGTTCTTGTAGAGGGTCACACCCAAACTTTATCCTATCATTATCTGTCAGATACCAATTTAAATGTTCTTTTCTGTACTCGTTTTGCATAATCTACCTTTTTACAAGCGCATTTTTTGAGTTTTCTACATCATCTTAAAAAGTTTGATAAATGTCAAATATCCCAACATCTTTTTTTCTCCATTTCCTTCATAGAGCAAAACTATGCTTATAATCCCTTGCTTTTAATTTCTTTTTACTAGGGCCTAAAACTGGACCATGAGTAAAGGGATGAGCTAATTATACTTTTTCATACACACATTGCCTACTAACTGTTGCTGTTTATTGTTGCATTTATCTAGCTCTAAAATACTATTTTTTTGTCCACAGTTCACTTTATGGTATATTCTGTGAAGCGTGTATTCTGTATATACTGTGAAGTATGTACAGAATATACTGTAAAGTGAATTGACTGTATATTTTGTGGGCGATATGTGGCAGCCAGTTGTGCATAGCAGTGTCCCACAAACAGTCGCGGATTGAGTGATCAATTTATTATTATTATTATTTTGAAGGAATTATTACCCCCGGAAAAGCGATTCACCAATCTACTAGAAACCGGGTTCCTACTTACTACTAGGTAAACAGAAGCGTGTGGAGTAAAGAAACTTGCCCAACTCTCTCGCTTTCGAGGCGAGTGCTCTAACCACTGAGCTACAAGACTCCACAGGATGAGGCACTATGTCAAATGCAAGGATTATTATTATTTATTTTAACACTCGAGGCTCAGAAAATGATTTCACATAACAGTGAATTTTATTTTCTTGTGGGAAGTTTAGGGATGTTTGTGTAATGTTAGGAAGGGAATAAACAGAGTACATACATAACAGCATGCATGTACCTAAACATAAAATTACCGAGTGGCATCAGACCACAGAATATAGTCCATTGTTGGTATGTTTATTTTTTATTTGTATGTGAATTGCTCAGTCACAATTTTCTTTAACCATCAATTACTGTTTTTAAACTAGTACTTCATTTGAATTTAAAGTACACTTTTTTATTTTCCTGTTTGTTTGTGGCCGTGATTTAGATTTGTAGACAATTACGGTCCACCTCAGCTCAGTTGAATTTGTAAATTCAATCTGGAGGGTCAGTGGGGCCACTTGTGTTGGAGAGCATTGGAGTCTTTGTGTTTGGTTTGAAGCTTATGCTTTGCCAGAGAATCTGCTGCAAAATGATAGTGGTTGACAGGCTAATCCTGAGGAACAGACTGATCAGATCAAATTGAATATGGCAAACTTTGGAATCGGAAGGATGCCTTCAAGCCAGAGTCATTGTGTGTGTATTATGTAAATATGACCATGATCAATGCAGTCGTCTTCCTCGAGTACTGCACTAGTGTCAGACAGAAAGTGAGTTCAAATCCTCACTTGGGGCTTCAACCCACAATCTTTTGAGGTTCAAGTGTTACCAACTGATCCAACTTGACACCTCAAGGTTTAATTAGACTTCATACTAAATTTGCGTGTGCAGGATATTCATTTTTGAAATTATAAAATATGTTCATTGACTGACAGTTTTCGGAATCTGCACTAAATATTGGCAGATCGGGGGATGTATTCTAAATGTATCTTCAGGGCACTCCTTCAAACATTCGTTTAACAATTGACCTAAATTGTGCATGATACTGCTGCATCTTTTCCCTCTTAGTTGTTCTCGCTTATCTTAAAGCCATGTGTCGTACTTGGATGTGATTCCAAAGACGTTGGTGTTAGCACTATTCCTGGTACCTCACCCAAATGGACATTCTTTATGTTTGAATCTAGATACTGATTTTCACTTAGTATTCAACTGTTGTATCACAGGCAGGATAGCTGAAACTTCTTATAACCCTGGGTGTGATCAGCTATTAATACTAAATCATATTGAAATCCTACTTCAAAGCAGTATCCGTAGGTTCAATAGTCCTGTAGGGCTACAGATTTTTGCACAGCACTGTTTGGAACATTTTGCATTTTTTGGCAACATTGTGCCACTTGACTATTTGCTTAGCTCCAGCTAGTACTCAGTTGATGAGGCTGGGGATCAAATCACAGTTGGCAAATGGTCTGAGGACATCTCATGAGAAAAACTGACAGATAAACCTCAAAATCATATGGAGGAAATGAAAAGAAAACTGGTGATCATCATCATATATTAATATTTATCATCTTTACATTTGATATAGCACCTTTCACAAGAGGGCGTCCCATTGCGCTGCACAGGGTATACCGTAAAGTCCAATTACTATTTTGTAGGTGAAATATAGATCGGTTAGAAGCTGTGACAGCAGTGTTAATTCGTGCCCATGAATCTTGGTAGTTGAGAGGAACCCTGCTATTGAGTCCTTTGGTAATATGGGACTGGTTAGAAAATGGTACAACTGTTTACCAGCACTGATTAGCCAACATTCCACACACAAATGTCCAGCTTACAGATCAGCGGGTCACTTGCACTGCTAACTCTCTTTTCTGTGTGTACATACGCAGCACACAGAAAGTGCTCGCCTGGGTAGGGGCGCTATATATAAGTGAAAGTTGCTGTGTGCAGTATGTGATGCTGAAATTTGTAAATTGCACAGGAAGTGATATTCTATGCAGCACACAGGAATTGACATCATCAGCGATACACTGAACCAGAATTTGGCCATTTCTTCACACTTTGCTTACAAGATGGTCAGTGAGATATTGGACCCAACTGGTTGCACTATGACAAGGTTCCCCAGTTCAACTTTCACTTCCTCCATGTCTACAGTGTAATTGAAGATTATTTAAATAAGAGGTAATTGAGCAAGTAAGGAGCAGTCTGCATGAAGTTCTTAATGGATAGTGTGTATATTTAGCAACAGATGTTGTGAATATATATTAAACCTGGTTTGGATGTAGTCGCATTATTTGCATAATTTTAATCTGTTAGAGAAGAGTTGGAAACCATATATAATACAGCTGTTTAAATTTGAATAGTGTTTTACAACTCTTGACATGATTGTTGTTGATTTCTGCTTTCTCAGCTTTTAATCTTATGGGGAGACATTCTGTCAAAGGGAAATCTGTGTCTCCTTCTGCATTTTTTCAGCAATTCTCAAATGCTTAAAGCTTACATAATCAGACACATAAAGCAGAACATGTTCCTTCTCTAACTGCTTCCAGCATCACATCACAGATGAAAACAGCCGCAGCACTTTCTCCAGTTATTCAGATAATCAGTTTGATTCACCTCCACGTGGTTGGTCGGAAGAAATGGATGAACGTGGCCAAACTTTATATGTCAGTGAATATACTAATGAAAAGGTACTTTGGTTTCTTCTTTTAAGATGATTTGCTTCTTAAATTGATTGCTTCATCTCTCTCTGTTTGCTTTTTTCTGTACTTCTAATGCAAAATAATTCTCTGTGGAGCTCTTTTAACTGATGTACAAAAGTTTCATTGGAATAGGATTGTCCATTTCTATTAAGTGAAATGCCACTTTGGCTGGCGAGATCAAATGGATTGCTGTTGCAAGTATAAATGAATGCACTTAGTAACCATTTAGTCACATAATCATTTTGACCAAGTTTAAGACTGGGAGACAGTCAGAATTGGGACACATTTCCGGAAGCTGTGTTGTTTAGTTCTAAGAGCTCTGCACCTGCTTGAAAGATTCTGTTTGGCTTCTTGCAAGTTATAGGATGTTGCAGATTCATCGTTGTCTGATCATGCCATTAGATACAGATACTAACATTAAACACAAGCATTGTCTTATAGAGAAATAACAGTCTGAAAACGATCAACATGTACAATAGTCCTTTTGCGACTATTACTGCTGGTAATTTTTTTTAACCTGACTAACTTCTGTATGTCGTTCGAATTGCTTTGACAAACACAAAAATGTGTCAGGGGCACTTACGGAAAACTGCAGCTGCAAGTCCATTTAGCAGTGTGTACTTAATTACTAGGTGTCTTGTTCGACCCTCAACTGTCTTTTCTTCCCCACATCCAAGCCATGACCCGCTCTGCCTTTCCTCACCTCCGTAACATTGTCCAACTCCGCCATTACCTCATCCCTCAGGCCGCTGAAACTCTTGTTCATGCCTTCATCACTTCCAGACTCAACTACGCAAACTCCCTGCTTGTCGGCCTTCCCAACTCCTCCCTCCACAGGTTGCAGATAATCCAGAACACTGCAGCCCGTGTCCTCTCCCGCACCAAACTCTGTGACCCCATCTCCCCCATTCTCACCCGATTTCATTGGTTCCCTATCCTTCAGAGGATCCAGTTCAAGATCCTGGTCCTCACCTACAAAGCCCTCCATGGCCTCGCCCCACCCTACCTCTGCGACCTCCTAACCCCCTACTAACCCGCCCGCTCCCTTCCCCTCAGCCGGCTCCACTTCCCCTGACCCACCCGCCCCACCATTGGCGGGAGAGCCTTCAGCCACTCTGCCCCCAACCACTGGAATTCCATCCCCCAGTCACTCCGCCTCGCCCCCTCCTTAGCTTCCTTCAAGTCCTGCCTCAAGACCTTCCTCATTGACCATGCCATCGGCCACCTCCCTTCCCCTCCCCTCCCTTCTACCCACCCCCCCTCCCGACACCAGCTCGGGTCTGAAATGCTGTACACTGTCTGTCCAGCGCCTTGGGACGTTCTCCCGACGCAAAAGGCGCTATACTAATGTAATCTTGTTGTTGTTAATTGTAACATGGAAGATTTAAAGGCTGTGCTGTTTACAGGATTGAACAACAATTTTCCCTTATAATGTTTAGCGCTTTTCACATAAGGAGAACATCTCAAAATGCTTGAGCAAGGAGAGAGATAAGAACATAAGAAGTGTTAGACGAGAAAAGACGAAAGTCCATCTAATTCGCCTTCCACCTTCCTGGCGGTCGTATTCACATATTGCCCAAACTACCTATGGGAAGATGGGAAGGTGGCTTAAGGAAAGTCAAAGTGATAGATCTTTAGACACGTTTTGAAAGCTAAGGAGGAGGAGGCAAAGTGGGGATTTTAAAAACATTCCTGAGGATGGAGACAAAGTTGGTGAAACGCGCCCACTTGGTGGGGGGCAATGAGATGGGGGCATGAAGCAGATGAGTTGGCGAAATGGAGGGAGTGACAGGGGTAGTAGGGGTAGTAGATCACAGAGGGAGTGTGGGGCAAGGCATTGGAGGCCTTTGAAGGCAAGAATGAGGATTTTATAGGCTATCGGCTGGGGGATCGGGAGGAAGTTGAGCTGGGTGAGGATGGGGATGATGGGCTTAAGGTGCCTAGTGGGGGACAAGGTAGGTTTCTGAATGATCTGGAGCATGTGGAAGATAAAGCTGGAGACATCAATAAACAGGACTTGTCGGAGTCTGGATTAAAAGTTTAAGGAGAGTTGAAGGTCGAACAAAATATTGAGAGTCGAACAAATCTGTAACGCAGTGTTTTTATTCACAGTGGATGAAACATACTGATGATCAAGGCCGAAGATATTTCTATAGCACAGATGGATCCAAATCTGAGTGGGAATTGCCACAGGTGAGCATTGTTTGCCACAGTTTAGCAACAACTAAGGCTATAATGCTGAATCTGGTTGGTGAATGGCACTGAGTGCTGAGGGGTAACTTTAGAATTGTATTCTCTATTGTGATTTGTAATGACATCACATGATGATGAGGATCCAAAGGGATCGCATGGTTTCAATATTTTTAGAATAGAGTAGTTACAGTATTTGTCAACAACATTTATATAGCCCCCTTCAAGCGGGACAGCGTCTCAGAGCGTTTAATAGTGACGGAGCCTCAGCCAAGCCTGGAGGAGGGAGGAGGTGACAGGAAGCACAGTCGAAGAGGAAAGTCCTCTCCTTAAGACAAATCATAATGATGCAAAATATTCAAATTAAATTGGTGTGATGGTTTTTCTCCATCCTTTTTCGTGTGGATACTTATTTAGTAATTTTTTTTAATATGTGTAATTGTATTCTTCAGTTGACACCTTTGCAGCAGTACACAGGCTCATGGAAGTAGCTGATAAAATTGGCCAATCTCTGGTGGGCATATTTAGGGATTCATCAGAAACTGAGTGTGCTTAAGGACGGGGACATAATGCCTATTTAAAATGTATATAATCTGGGGAAACTATAGGCTGTTCGTCTATGTACATCTGTTATACAGAAGATATTAAAGTGCATCCATGGCAGGGCCTGTGTTTATGCTGTACATAAATGATTTGTAATTAGAGCTAGAAGTTGGCTGATGATATGGGAAAAGGGTGTAAATAAACAGAAACACATGGACTAAATAGAGTTGTTTTGTTGACAGAAATGTAATTCCATGTGGAAAAATGCAAAATGATGAGATTGGGAAAGAATAACCGTGAGATTATAACTTAATTGCTATTAGTCTACAGGCAAAACACAGGGATGCCTGTAGATATATCACTGAGACGATCCACACAGCGTGTGTTGAAAACACGAAAAAGTGACCCAAATATAGTCCTACATAGCCAAAGAGATGAAGCAAAAGTTACAAAAAACTGATGCTGAACTTGATGCTGAACTTGTCAGGCACTGGTCTGCCTCTACCTCCAGTACTACATACACATTACAGTAACAATGGTTTGGCATATGAGGTGGCACAGTGGCTCGAATTATCCCTGAGTTGTGAAACATGCAGTGGAAGTTGTGAATGTTCATTCTAAATGGGAGATGCAGAGATAATCTTATTCAAGGTCTTGTAGGTATTAAACTAAGCCCTGATAATATGTTTGAAAACATTTGAACTGATAATATGTCAACATCATTGAGCCCCACATTTTATAACCTCAGCTGACATCCAGTGCAATACTGGGAGAGCTGCATTATCAAAGTGATGTCCTTGGATAGATGTTAAATCCAGATCCTATCTGGCTGTTACACACTTTTAATATGTTTGGGGTAGGTCACAATTTTATCATCTTTTTGGAACCATTTCCTCGTGTTCCTAGTTGTTGTTAAGCAAGCCTGGGCTTGACCCTCTAAAACGTCAATGTGGCTGGCGCATTACAAACTGTCCTGAATATGTTTTAGCACCATACTGAAGGTGTTTATCAAATAGCTGAGCGAATCAACCTTCTGGTGCCTTCAGAGCCAGATGATCTGCAGGGTTCTGCTGATTATAGACCAGCCAGCCTGGCTTGATGGCAGGGATTAGAGAAGCAACAATACTTCTCACTTGACTCCTGTTAACCCTGCAAGCTAACACCTTAACTGATATAAAGTGGTCCTAGCTGGACATGCCGTGGGGAAGCCTGTCAGAGAGCACTCAGTATAGTATATTATGCTGTTCTTATTGGTTAAACTCGAGCACTTTCTAGAGTCTCCAAGCCTTGGCTCTTGCCTTCCTGTGCTGAATATTTTGTTGAATTAGGTAAGATATGTGTGTCCTTCCAGGGAGGGAGTTTGTGTTGCGTTACAGTCGCAGAGAAATTCCAAAGAATAGGTGACATGTAAATGTGGGAACGCTGTATGGTTCGGATACTTTTAAGCATTGTGATGGATTTCTGCATGTGTCAACACCCAAATGACCAAAATAAGTATTTAACTCCAGCACTGGGAGACTGAGCATTCTTTTTAAGTTCAGAATTGATGGTAAGATCAAGAATCATAATAGAAGTTATTTTATTTACATACACAGAAAAATGTTAGAAACTAAATGCAATATTTTGCGCAATGTTTTGGTGCTAGCTATCTCCAAATAAATAAGTAAAATTGATGGCTCAGCGGAGGTCGGTTGTAGTGTCATCTATAAAACAACATCTAATTCCATCCTCTAATCTCTAACTGTATGACCAAGATCGACAAATCATACCCAAGCCTGCACCACAGGTACTTGTGCTTAAAAATAGGTGTTTCCTCTGTACGACTAGTTATCCTGAACCCTGATAAAATGCAAAGGACTGTAATTTCAGACAGACTATTTTTCCATAAGTGGTTATACCACTTGTGTACTAGTGCCATCCAGTGGCACAAAGTGAATTCTACATTTTCTTTTCACTATTAACAGGGAAAAAAATTCTATCGATTGATTTAATAGAAACACTTCTCTAGCAAAAAGGACTTTCACTATTGCAGTTCCTTTACTTTCCCCATGAGTATGATTTTTTAAAATCAAATATCTATTTTTAAGCTTAGAATTTCACATGTATTTGAGACATATTTCCAATTGCAAATATTGTTCATATAACTTGTTCTGCACCTTCTACATGCATTGTGAAAGAGACGGAATCAAGTCTTGCCAAAACTTTTTCTTAAAAGATGATTTACTTTGTGTGATCTGTATATTCCATGCTGAGCATTGGTAATGTGCTATTAAATTTGCTTTGAGACGCCAAAGACGTGAAAAGCACTATATCAAATGCAAGGATTATTATTATATTATTATTATTAATACTGTAAAATAAAAATATTTTCTTTAACCATACAGTAGTTCAGGATTTGTGCTCCTTTGTGCACATCTGTTTACCTCCAACAGGCTCTTTGGAATTCCAGTGCAGCAATGCAAACCATGATGGAACTGCATGTGAAATGAGTTTTTAACTATTCTGAAGGCATGTACACTAAAATGTGACAAGTTGTGATTGTTTCATAACATTTAAAACAAATTCTGCCCCATGTGTTGGGTTTGCAGATGGTACCTATTTCTGCTCTACTGGGCTAGTTCCTTCCAATTACAACACCAGGAACTACAGATACAAGAGGTCACTGCTATTTATAAATAAAATTAACTCGTCTCCATGCTGAATTTATAATAATAATAATAATCCTTGCATTTTATGTAGCGCCTGATCACATCTTTGAGACTTCTCAAAGCGCTTCACAGAATATACTGTAAAGTGAATTGACTGTATATTTTGTGGGAGAAACATGAAACATGAAAGGTTGCAAAATCCTCTCAATTTACCATGTTTGTAATAACAACATATTGCGTTTATATTGCACCTTTCGTGTGAGGAGGACGTTCCAAGGGTATACATAGCCTCAATTAAATTTTTACGCTTCCCAAAAGAGAGAGTCGTGGAAGTAATCTGATGAATTACATTGAGACACTAAGTGGGATTTTTTGAAGGCCCTGCCTGGAATAAATTGTGCACACAAATAGTCGTGGATTGAGTGACCAGTTTATTTTATTATTTTTATTTTTTTAAGGAATTATTATCCCTGGAAAAGCAATCCGCCAATCGACTAACAACTGGGTTCTCATTTACTGCTAGGTAAATAAAGGCATGAAACTTGCCCAACATTTCAGACCTAGGTGGAGTTTTACTTATATCAGTAAAAAATCTTTTTTGCAACATGGATTCTATACAAATAGAATCATTATTTTATAGTTATTTGTGTGTTTTACCCATATTATTCTAAATGCTCTAGTATTTGAAATTTTATCCATATATGATATAATATATTTTTTATATATATAAATATATATAGGTAAACTAAGAGGTGGTTATAATCTATTTTGATGGAATGGAGTGAAGATGGATAGACCCCAGGGAATTAGAAAGGCAAAGAGGGGATATGAAGAACAAGAGAGCTGGAGGGTTGAACGCTTCTAAGGGCCTGGGAATGCTTCTGTTCAAGAAGGATAATCTGAGTAACTGTGAACCAGTTAATCTACCATTCACAATGGGTAAACTTCAGAAACCATAATACAAGATAAAATTATTAAATTAGAGAGGCATGTGTTGTAATGACAGCAGCATAGATAACATTTAATTCTAGAGTTCTTTGAGGAATCAAACTGAGAATTCCAAGGCTTCTCAATTACACATGGAAATCCCAGGGATAGATTGTTGGAATGGAATACGCATTCTCTCCCTGGAGGGACGCATCTCGCTTACCTAGATTCCGGAGATCCCATCTGGTGAGCTGGAATTTCTGGCTACGTGTAATTACAATGTCAGTACTGGCATTTATCGGCTTTTTTCAAAGCCCAATAATGCTGCTAAATGCCGGTGCCGGAATTATAATTGTTCGATTCCTGTGAGTAGGAAGTTACTGAATAAGCTATCTTCTGCTCAAGGGATTCAAACAAAATCAAAATTGATATCCCTGGCCACTGAAAATCAGCGAGGATGGTGAGGGGGAAGTGAGCTAGCAGAGTGGGAGGATGATGAGGGGATAGTGATCAAGAGAGTGGAGGGATGGCGAGGGGTTAGTGAGCTAGAGGGTGGAGGGATGGTGAGGGGTTAGTGAGCTAGAGGGTGGGGAGATGGTGAGGGGTTAGTGAGCTAGAGGGTGGGGGATGGCGAGGGGTTAGTGAGCTAGAGGGTGGGGGGATGGCGAGGGGTTAGTGAGCTAGAGGGTGGTGGGATGGTGAGGGGTTAGTGAGCTAGAGGGTGGAGGGATGGTGAGGGGTTAGTGAGCTAGAGGGTGGGGAGATGGTGAGGGGTTAGTGAGCTAGAGGGTGGGGGGATGGCGAGGGGTTAGTGAGCTAGAGGGTGGAGGGATAGTGAGGGGTTAGTGAGCTAGAGGGTGGGGGGATGGTGAGGGGTTAGTGAGCTAGAGGGTGGTGGGATGGTGAGGGGTTAGTGAGCTAGAGGGTGGTGGGATGGTGAGGGGTTAGTGAGCTAGAGGGTGGTGGGATGGTGAGGGGTTAGTGAGCTAGAGGGTGGTGGGATGGTGAGGGGTTAGTGAGCTAGAGGGTGGAGGGATGGTGGGGTTAGTGAGCTAGAGGGTGGTGGGATGGTGAGGGGTTAGTGAGCTAGAGGGTGGAGGGATGGTGGGGTTAGTGAGCTAGAGGGTGGAGGGATGGTGAGGGGTTAGTGAGCTAGAGGGTGGTGGGATGGTGAGGGGTTAGTGAGCTAGAGGGTGGAGGGATGGTGAGGGGTTAGTGAGCTAGAGGGTGGAGGGATGGTGAGGGGTTAGTGAGCTAGAGGGTGGAGGGATGGTGAGGGGTTAGTGAGCTAGAGGGTGGAGGGATGGTGAGGGGTTAGTGAGGTAGAGGGTGGTGGGATGGTGAGGGGTTAGTGAGCTAGAGGGTGGTGGGATGGTGAGGGGTTAGTGAGCTAGAGGGTGGAGGGATGGTGAGGGGTTAGTGAGCTAGAGGGTGGTGGGATGGTGAGGGGTTAGTGAGCTAGAGGGTGGAGGGATGGTGAGGGGTTAGTGAGCTAGAGGGTGGTGGGATGGTGAGGGGTTAGTGAGCTAGAGGGTGGAGGGATGGTGAGGGGTTAGTGAGCTAGAGGGTGGAGGGATGGTGAGGGGTTAGTGAGCTAGAGGGTGGAGGGATGGTGAGGGGTTAGTGAGCTAGAGGGTGGAGGGATGGTGAGGGGTTAGTGAGCTAGAGGGTGGGGGGATGGTGAGGGGTTAGTGAGCAAGCAGAGTCCCTGGCAGTGGGAGTCTGCATGTGTCTGTGAAACTTTTTTTTCAGAATTATCGCTTTCAGGTGCAGTCCCACTAAGTCCGAATATTTGACACCCAGAGTCCAGTGGACAGTGGGTTACTATAGTCTGCAGACTATCATTGTAGACATTAAACAGGTAGCTCAGTAAATATTGAATATTATTTTACCTTGTATGTTTTTTTTAGTATAACATCTCAGCAAAACAGCAAGAGATTATTGGTAAAAGCAGAAGTTTGGACCGAAAACCAGCTGAGCCATTAGTGCTGACAAATTGGCGACATAGTACATATACAGGGGGACCTTTGGACCTTGAAAAGGTAAGAAATCTCATATTGATGCTTACCCTGCTAAATAATTCACTATGGTTAGTACAGAGATTACTATTTTATTATCACCATAATAATCTACATCCTAACTCGAGAGCATTATCAGGTCATCAACGCCCAAGTGTTTCACAGGATTTTACTGTGAAGTGTAGTGACTGTCTTATTTGTAAAAAGCCAATTTGTGTACAGCAATGTCACACAAACAACCATGAAATGAGTCCCCAATTTTATCAGGGAGGTTGTTGGCTATTATTGGTTAGCCAAATTGGTTAATTCAAAATGCAACATATTTTTTGGAATATACTGTACTTCAATACATGTTTAAAGTGTAAATGATTCCTTAATAGCTGTCTTTGAATTTGTATTTTGCTGCAGCACAGCAAAATAATTTAGAAAAAGAAATTGTAGCTTGCAGTTGAAGATGAATTGATGTGTTAGTTTAATTGGTAGCTAGCTGAATAATCTTGGTCATGCTTGAAGTTGCACATAGCAAAAACCCATCACTATGCTTATGAAAATACAAACCAGACTGAGAATTCCCACATAAACATGCCAACTACCCATGGAAACTTCCTGTGCCGGAAATGGACAGACTTCTCTCTGGAGAGACGCATCGGTTGACCTAAATCTGGAAAGTATTGGATACAAGTTGGTGAGAACCAGAGGATGTGTTGGTGGTACTGCTGGAGCTTAACCAGCTAAAAGCACACAGCTTGCCATTGTGAGTTCTGTCTGGCAAGCATCCAGGTCCTCCTGGTCTTCCCTGACATTATAGAAGCCTGAGATGCAGTTGCCTATTTGCTATTTTGACTAGGAATTAGTGTGAGGTTTTGGAATGACCTAATCAGAGTTTTAAAAATAAAAAACCTCACAAAACCCTACCCTAAAATAAAATGGATTAGGTAGATATTATAATAGGGTTTTTTTACACAGCAATTGAGTGAATTGTTTAAACGACAACTTGCGTGTATATAGTACCCTTCCAGTAGGATAATATCTCTGAGTGCTTATTAAGGGAGGAGGGACAAGGCAAAGGGTAAGTCAGTCTAAGACTTAACGTTTTCAGACGGGATTTAAAGAGAAGGTGAGTTGGAGGGGTAGAACGAGGGAGTTCCAGAGATTTGGGATGTTGTAGCTGAAGGCTTGATCACCAATGGTGGTTCAGGCTGGTATTAGCTGAGTGGAGGGAGCAAGTAGTAGAGTGGAGTTGGAGACGGTCACAGAGATGGGGGGAAGGTTAGGGGGTGAAGGGCTTTATACGCGAGGGTCAGTGAATTCTTAGGGAGATGGAGCCAGTGGAACCTGGTGAAGATTGGGGTAATCGGAATACTTGGATCAATGGAACAAGAGTAGCTGTTGATCTTGCTCCATTTTATGAGCTTTTTATCTCATCTACTTTCATTGCTTTTTCTCCATTGCGCTCATTTGCAATGTATATGTCTGTCTTGCCTGCTGCCTTACCTTTAATACCTATTTTACATTTAAACACCTCAATTGATTCTGCATAGATGCCCCTCAAATTCTCACACCTCTTGTGAAGGAATGTACCTGGATTTACTGATTTGTGTTGGGGTTTGTCTTTTGTTTGAAGGGGCGAGGATGGGATGATTGAACTGTACTGATCACTTACCCCATATGTTCACTGTGGTGTGTTTATTATGATGAATGTTCATATCACTGTTGAATGGAAGCCTTTTATCCCAGGCAAACTAATAATAATAAACCTTGCATTTGATCTTATCATGTCTTGGTCACCTGCGGGGTACCTCCAGGGCTCCATCCTTGGTCCTCTTCCTTATTTATATACTCCCTCTGGGTGTTGTCATCCACAGACACGGGGTAAACTTCCACATGTATGCGGATGACACACAAATCTACTTTGCCTCCAGTACCATCTCCAGGTCTGCCTATGTTCTATCAGCTTGTCTGGTAGACATCAGGCCTGGATGAGTGCAAACTTCCTGCAGGTGAATGTGAACAGGACAGAAGCCATACTCCTTGGCTCCCATCAACGTCTTCACTCCTGCGGATCTAAACTCCTCAACCTCCCTGGGCTCTCCCTCACACTCACCGAACCAGTGAGCAATCTAGGCGACCAATTCGATCCCCAGTTGTCCTTCTTCTCCCACATCCGGTCCCTGACTAGGACCGCCTTCTTCCACCTACGCCACATTGCTCGCATCCAACCATACCTTACCCCAAATGCAGCCGAAACCCTCGTGCATGTGTTTGTCACCTCCTGCCTGGATTACTCAAGCACATTCCTCGCCGGTCTCTCCAGCTCCACTATTCACACAGTGGTTAGAGCACTCGCTTTGCAAGTGAGAGACCTGAGTTCAATTCCAGGCAGGGCGAAACCTTGGGCAAGTTTCCTTACTCCACACGCCTAATAATAATCCCTCCAAAAAACCCAAAACAATAATTAAATTGGTCATTTTCAATCTACGACTGTTTGTGGGACATTGCTGTGCGCAATTGGCTGCCGCGTTCGCCCACAAAATATACAGTCAATTCACTTTACAGTGTGTTCTGTGAAGCGCTTTGGGACGTCCTCCTGACGTGAAAAGCGCTATATCAAATGCAAGGATTATTATTATTATTATTATTATTCAAAAGATGCAGCTCACTCAGAACTCTGCCGCCCACATACTGACCTGGACCAAACTCCATACCCACATCTCACCAGTTCTGGCCAGGCATTTGAGTAATTTAACAAAGGACAATAAATTCATGCAATCAAAATTTTAAAACAATTTGAATTAACTGCCAGGAATAGCAATGTAATAAACAGCCATCAAATTCAGGTCTACTCTTAAGTTCATTTGATAACTGTGTGACTGTGTTCTGTTTTTGTTCATATTTGTATATAATTTCACNTTTTTAACTTCCTAATAAACATTGATTGTTCTAAAATAAATCTTTACTCTTCTCCAAATTATAAAATATTATTACATTTTTCAATTGGGAACAGATGTAGGTCATTCAAACCAGGAAAGAATAGGAGTATGTTATTCATATATATATTATACTGGAAAAGATCATTGTGGTTCATTTGGTTTCTCCCAAATCGGTATTCTGTATACCCAATTCAAGATGGAATTAGATAACTATTCGGCAAAAAAAAATCCATACACAGTACTCCAAGTGGGACAAGACCAATGTTCTGTACAAATTCAGTATCACTTTCTGAGAGTTGGGCTGTATCTCTTTATTTGTATACCCCAAATTTATGAATGCTCAATTCACTGCACCAGCAAGGTGTGCTAATAGTTTTGACAATCTATCCACAGTATTCCCAAATCCCCCTCTTGTGTTGTCCTGTAGACTATTACCTGTTAGCTTATAGTCACACTGTTGCCTACTTCAATCTCAACTCAACATGTGTCCCTGTTAAACAGTTACAACAAAATTAAATTTGTATGGCGCCTTTCATGTCGGGAGGACGCCCCAAGGAGCTGGGCACATGACGCATGAAAGCCGTTTTTCTTGCCACTTCCAAATCATTTATGTACCACCCAGAGTTGTGGCTGCAGAACACATCTCTGACTCATCCTGCTAGTTAAAGGCTGATGTAGTTCTAAGCACATGTAGTTCTCTTTGACCGTGCCTTCAGCTCCCCTCTCGACTCTCTTCCCACTCCTCGCTCCCTCCCTTCCCTCCCCTCACCCTGACCATTTCCCCCCTCCTCGCTCCCTCCCTTCCCTCCCCTCACCCTGACCATTTCCCCCCTGCTCGGGTCATGACCCAACTGTGCAGCGCCTTGGGACGTCCTCCTGACGTGAAAGGCACTTTATAAATGGAATCTTGTTGTTGTTGTTGTTGTTATTCACCCAATTTCCAATCCACTATGAGCTTTCTTTCAGTTCCCCTCCTCCATCATTACTTTCCACATCCTTGTAGACTGATTTCCTGGATAACACTGTGAAAAGATTTACTAAAATCTGATTCTACAATTTCAACTTGTGGAAACGAGAAACAAATTCCTCGTTTCCACAAGTTCTGATAAAACAACTCCAAATAAATTTGATCTCCCACCCAAAAAGCCACACTGTTCTTACAATGCTGTATTTCTCCAGATGTTGGATTATTACCTCCTTCAGGATCCATTAAGATCCACTTCAATGTTTCCCACTTTGAGACTCGCTGGCCTGGAGTTCCACAGCCTCTTTTTATTAATTTGTGTAACATTCTTCCTTTTCCAGCACTTCATATTCCAATTCTTCCTAGACAACCTAGGAAGAACAGGGGCAAGCTGTTCAGCCCACTAAACTTATAAACACAAGAACAGGAGGAAAATGAGCAATTTCAATGACCACTTCTTTATAGCTCAAGTGCCCCGATACGCTGCCCCTTGTTAAGGGCGCTATATAAATGCAAATTGTTGTTGTGTTATATTCTCAAAATAAAATATTCACAGTTTTAATACTAATTTACTGATGAAAGTTAGTATATGGTGGTGGAAAGTAACAATTAATTAAAATTTTAGGTTGGTTGCAATGGTTCAGTGTTAATCATGTCCTTCTGATTGTCATTGTAATCAAATTTGCTGGAATAATCATCTATAGATTTAAATTATCCTCGTGATTGTCCAGTGTTTCTGAAGCACCTGATTTGACGATTTATATTTTAGTCAGATATGTGTGTTTACAAGGGTTTTACATATCTTCAAGGCTGAAGGTGATGAAGGCATGGATGAGGTAGTAGTGGAGGCAGGTGTTGTTGCAGATGTGAATGAAAACAAAGCAAGGGAGCTCAGATGTAGGTATTGAGTAGATCAGAGTTGAACAAGATACCATGTTTCCCCTCAAGCTGTGAGGTGGAGTGACCATCTGTACAGATTGATGAGTTCAGTGCCTGAGATGAGATTGCATTGACTCGGACTGTCAACCTGGAGATCCTTGATGTTGTTGACATTTAGCTGAAGAATGTTAGAGCTCATCCAGAATTTGATGTCTGACAAGCAAATTATCAGAACAACAGTAGTCCTGGAATCGAGGGTAGAAGCAGAGAAATAGTGCTGGGTGTCATTCACATGCATGCGGAAGTAGACCCCATAACTATGGATGATATCACCAATGGGCACCATATAGATGGTGAAGTGGAGAGGAGCCAGGATAGAGCCCTGAAGAATATGACTATGCCAGGGGGAGAAGCCATTGGAGGAGACAAAGTGAAGGTGCTGGGATAGGTAAGAGTAAAACCAAGAAAAGATGGTCAAGAAGTGGAGCAGGGTAAAGAGATGGTGAAGGATGGAGGAGTCAACAGTATACAGTGGCCAAAATTCTTTATCAGTTAAAAATAATGTAATCTGTCGTACTTCAATAAGCTAATGTAAATGGGGAGTCGGTCAATGCAGTATTTACTGGAGTATCTATCAATCCTATGATATCTTTATTTCAGAATGATCCCAGTTCTTTTTTTTGTTGAATTTTTTTCGTTAATATAGTTTCATTGTAGATTAAAGTTGTATGAATGACCATTAAGAAACATGTTTGGCTTTTCCAGTTCACTACAAAAAAGCACAAGCGCAATTCCTCTGAACATCTCTGTGCTCCGCCATCATATTTGTATTCACAGCATCCTGATCAAGTTAGTATCTTAGTTTAATATAAACTTTACTGAAATAGCAATCTAGTGTTTTTCTTTCTAAAGTACATCCCTCTTATATTTTTGAAAAAAAATGGATTTGTCTTAAACTTTTTCATTAGATTTGGTTTTAACAAGATTAAACACCTTTTACTAATAAATAGCATTATATTACACATGAGCTTTTTAACATTCTGAACATTCTTGCTTGATTCATTGTTTGGCATAATTGAAATTTAGTTGCAAACAGGATAGTATACTGTATTTATTATTGTGGATGGAATCCAATGGCTATGATGAGTATTCCAGTTTGAGTTTCTTGATAGGTTGATAACTTATTGCGCAGCATCCGACATGAATCAATTGGCTATTTTTGTCACTGTTTTAGAACCAAAAATGTTATCTGTTTAACAGTCGTAGTGAGTTGAACATCAAAATGATTTTTAGAACTGTGACTCCTGTCTGAGGTTGAATAGTTCGTCATTGAGAACATTCATTTTATTTGCAAACATTTGTCATAAGAGTGAACATATTGTCCGTCCTCCTTTCCCCTAGACCTATTATGTTCAAGTGAGATAGCATTTGGGAGTAAATACAGTGGGTTCTGAATCAGTCTACTGTTGCCTGACAATTGCACTGTGTATATGCTATATCTATGCATGATAATTGGAATTGTGTTAGTGATTGTATGTAACAATATAATTTTTTTTCTAATTAGCTTGGAGTAAATTCAATTTAAGTGAAACATTGTGTTCCCCGGCAAATGAAAATTAGTATGGTTTGTGGATTCTATCAAATTTCATATTTTTCATTTTTACTGCTTGTAAGTATTCAGGCTGTAAAAAGCATTAGCTGTTTAAATGTAATAAAGTCTAAATTATATTGGAATATTACAATGCTGCATCTTTGTTTTGGAACAAGGGAGGAAAGAAGGTGCAACTGAGCCGGAATATTTAATATAAATGTTTATTGCAGTGTCATTGGTACAGGATGGAAATATTTTGCTCAATGCTTTTTAGGAGGTTGGCAATCAAAACTGTTATCTCTCAAAAAACTTACCTACCTTTGACTAACTTTAGAACCATCCTGAACTAACTGATAGTTTCACAGGAATAATTGCAATTGTGTGCACATTCAACCTGTGTAACCTTGAACTTTATTCTTAGTTTAAGTGGATGTTTCAAGTTATACGATGAATTTGTGTGAGGTGATTTTGTTTTAGCAAGTTAAAGATAATGTAAGTAAGATGTACGGTCACCTTGTTTTGATTTTTTTAGGAGTCTTCAACTAGCCCCAAACCTGTCCATGACAACAACAATGAGCCACCCTTATCGCCAAAATCTCCACAGCCATCATTAACAGTTAGTAGCCATTCACTAGTTTGTAAAAGATTTTTTTTATAGAATGTGTAACCTTTGATAAAACTTGTTTTCATTAAATTTGTAGGAAAAATATGGATTGCTTAACGTAACAAAGATAACTGATAATGGGAAGAAAGTCAGGTGAGTACTCAAGGCTGATGTGGATTAATTTGAAAAAATGTGAATGTTTTGATGTTAGAAAGTGGCATTAAAACTGCTAACATTCCAGTGGAAACTGATTAACCTCGCTGTGTACAATAAATCCAATGTGCTTTTCATATTACCCAACTTAATTTGAGAATCTTCTCTAGAGTCTTAGTTCTTTAAATATAGAAGTGTTAATAACTTTCAAAAAGGTACTGAAAACACACAGACCTCTGGAATCAATCTTTGGAATGTTTTTATGCGAAGTAAACAATTGGAGATGTGTAGATTTAAACAATTACCTTTATTTAAATGCAGCAATGCTGCTGTCCTCATTTCCAATCTATAGGAGTTGGGAACTATTACAGACTTTATTATTCTTGACTGATTATAAGCACCCTTGTTGGTCAAACCACTGAACACAATTTTTGTTGCAACAGTAGTAAATCATGCCTGTAACTTAAGGCAAATTACAATATTTTGAAAATATGTCATGGCTAAAATATTGCGACGACTTTAATTGGCTATTTCAATGCTATTTTGTCATAACACTTACTTGTTTTAATGGAAATCATAATTTCACTTGCAGGAAGAATTGGACATCATCTTGGACAGTGTTGCAGGGGTCATCGCTGTTGTTTGCCAAAAATCAAGGCAGTGGCTGGGTAATAGTTTCTTGATGTTATCGTCAATATGTGTGGGGGTCTGCAGTGTGTTTGTATTGTAAAAGCAGTGGCTATGGGAAATGTCAGCACAAAAGAATAGTAGCTATATGTAAAAGGTGACATTACACATTACTGATAAAGATAACAGAAAACTGCACAAACTAGTTGGACTGAATGTCCTGTTTAGGTACCATACCATTCTATGCAATTCTAAGCACTATTCATGTTATTGAATTGTCTGAACAGATATCCTATTTTCAGTAGTGCATTGTGCAAAAGGATAAATGTAACTAGTGAAAAACTAGCAGAGTGGAATTAGCCTAGGCGCCTGCTGTCGAGAAAACCATTTGTACAGACTTGACGGCTCAAATTGTCCGACATTCTGTGTTTCTATAGTATTTTATAAATTTATCAGAGAGAGAAAGACTGAGAGAGGGACTGACTGGACGACTACAACTGCAATCTGCTAATGTTGAGACGTTATTTCACTTGCGGGTTTCCATATTTTATTTTTATTCAGACAGAACAGTGGTGAAATCTTTACATAAAGGAGGACGAAAAATATTTACCGTTTGACGTACCGATTATGCTACCCAGTTTGCATTTATTTAATGGGGTTTCCGATCGTATTTACACTCTAATCTTAGATTGCCCTTTGAAATTACTGTTGAGACAATTTTCAGTGATAAATAAGTCAACATCAGCACCTTACATTAATGTAGGATAATGTCTCAGAGCACTTTACAAAGACAGGGTTGGATACTGAGGGGAGGATTAACCATAGGTGGGGTTGAAGAGGTAGGTTTTAAGGCATGTCGTAGATAGATGGGAGGTGGGGTGGTCGAGATGGAGAGGTAGAGGGAGTTCCAAAGATTAGGGGATAGTATCTAAAGGCTTGACCACAGATTGGTGCACAGAAGAGGCCGGGGCGGGGGACTAGCAAGCTTGAGTTAGCCCAGCAGAGGCGGAGAGGAATAGTGAGGGAGAAAATCAGTGAAATAGAAAGGTGCTAGGTCATTTATAGGTGAAAGAGAGCAGAACAACTGTCTTAGTCAGAGACTGGATGTGAGGGAGAAAGGCAAGTTGACAATCAAACCAGACACAAAGCATCCTGATTCAGCGAGTTTGGAGAGATACATGGAGAGAGATGAGTTTGAGAGAGAAATCTATGAGCTATCTGTAGGCCTCAGCTCTGTCCACTAAGCCTACATCAGAGCTGCCCTTCCTGCTCTTACTGATTCCAAACATCTGTACCAAACGCCCATAATCACCACAGTAAGACACCTGACAAGTCTAACGTTGTAACTAACTTTACAATATAATACTTAGTTTGTTTAACTCTGTAAAACTATATGTAGAATTCTGAAGTATCTCTGGATTTACAGTAGAGCTGTATGTTGCTTTACTCATTATCAACTCAGCCTCTTTTTCTGCATGTGAGAGTTCATTAACCACAAACTTGGCACGTTCAATATGTATGGTTTCCATATCTTAATGCATTTATACAGATAGTTTAAGCACAGTTTGTTCAGAATGCAACATGGAAAGAAAAAGGAAAAGGCTTTTTTTCAATTGGTGTTCTGATTGAAAGTATATTTTAGGGCAAAAATTGTTCAAGCAAGTCTTGACCAGCATAATTTATATCCAGGACCCTATTCGAACCTAGAACTGAGACAAAAGGCTTAATGGTGAATCAGAATATTTACAAAAATATCTCAAGTTGCTGGGTTGCAGGCCAGGCACCTAGAAATTATTGAGTATCTTATAGTGCTGTCAGTGTAGAAAGCATCGTCTCTCAACATTCATAGATTCACAGATGGCACAGCTTAGAAACAGGCCAATCGGCCATCCATTCCGGTTGGTGTTTATACTCCACACAAGTGCCTCTCCTCGATCCCATCCCTAGTCCCATATTCTGGATTTTTCCTGTATCCCTCAATTTTATTCTCTCTTAACCGTGAGTCCAGTCTTTTTTTTGAAAGTTGAACATTGCTGCCTCCAACAACTGACTGCAGCACAGAATTCTACACTCCCGTCATTTCTGTTACCCCACCTCAAAATGTTTGAAATTCTGTTAAGTTTGACAAACAGGATCTTCCCTTCTTAAACCTGTATTAACATTCCTCTTATTAACATTGAGCTTCCTTTTACAACTGAACTAAATGTAACCCCATTAAATTGCTTTATATCCAAATAGATATTGCAATTGAACCATAGAGCCGTTGTATGGCATGGTTCAAATGAACATGCAACATTTGATGCATACAGCTGCAACTAACAGATCTGTTGCTTGCAAATCGAAGTTCATTAAATGGTTCCATGTTTAGTGTGTATATATAGTTGCAGTACAGTATATTTATAGATTTTGTAAAGTACTAAGTTGTACGCTTCCAGAAAGGATTGTTGCTGCTGTATTTATTGTGCATTTCATTGTGACATCACTTTTCTCCCCTCTTTCCACCAAGTCATTCTACCATCAGAGCTCAATTCCAGAGCTGCTCCTTTCGCTGCTTGCCACATGGAAAAGTGCTGTCAAACGTCGGCCTGCGGTCACCTATGTAAACTGTGCAACTGTTTCAGCTGCCTCTGTATGTTCTTTCTGCATGTATGCTGGCATAGCAAAGCTTTTAAAGTTGTCTTTCTGTCTAATTGCCTACCATCAGCACTTCAAAGTTTGCAATAATTCTGGGTGTGCTTAGTTAGATAATCTCTTGTCTACACGTTTTTGTTTGCATGCTTCTGGTACATTTAAGGCCTTTTATGGTACTGTTCTGTACACTTCTGTGGGCATCAGCAGTTACCAGTTAAATGCATATGTATAGATTTTCAAGATCTTTTCAATGTTAAAATTGTTTTTATTTTAAAAAGTGCTTTAATTAACATTAGATACCTTTACATTTTAACACTGCTGCTTCTGCTCCCAGGCATACTTAATACAGAACTGCATAGTTTTCTACATCTTAATGACATCTCTTCCTTTTCCCAGCAAATGAAAAGGTAATGACCTTAACTAACCAGCACTCCCATCAGCTGAGAATGCTTGTTAGTTTGGGCTGTGGCTTTTGTGAGTGCCACTAATCTCACTCTGCAATTAAAAGATGGACATATGCAGGAAGAAAACTGCAACAATCCTGCCAGCCTTGCTCTCTTCTCCCTTGAAAACAAAAGAACAGAGTACCAAGGCAGTTCTCCATTGCCATTGAGAGAAGTTGGAAAATTGAAAGGAGAGTTATTGTTCCCTGATGCAACAGTAGCCAGTTTGGGAATTCATTGGTGTAAGATTGGTCTTGGTTGCCCATCCAGTCTCATAGCCAAGAATTGTTCATAATTTAGGCGAGTCACTGGAGAAGATTTTAAAACCTAAAAAAAACTGAAACTTTAAATGTGAATGTCTCGAATAAGCATTAATCTTTCATTTTAAGATTCCAGCTCCAATGTACCCTAATTTCCAAAAATGGCCAGAATGTTTTGAGGAAATTATTTTATAACCAAGTGCATAAATCATCATCTCTTGTGTAAATTACAGCGCTAGTGATCATCCTTCTATCTAAAACAATTTAAAACAAAATCTGATGTATTACCATACAGTATCATTGCAAATGTTTGTTAAAATGCTGGCTCTTTGTACTTCAGCAGAAATTTGTCAGGATGGTGCCATAACCTAGGCCTCTTTGTAAAGAATAGCATTGGCTTGCACAATAACATTTTTATGTTACTTTCCTATGATTTTCAGTTATAATCTGAGGAAAAAATGAATCATTATAATTTTTGGCTGACTTTTCAGAAATTTGGCAGCAATCAATCAAAGCCAGAGTTCACTGTGGATCTAAGAGGAGCGGCAATAGAATGGGCTTCAAAAGACAAATCCAGCAAGAAGAATGTACTTGAGGTAAGTCTTGGTTGTAGTTTTGGGAAGAAGTTTATTGTGTAATCATCTTTAAACAAACTAGTCCAATATCCAGTGGGTGCATTCAATGTTGGAGATGCCGCGGTTCGGATCAGACATTAAACCAGGATCTGTCTTCCACTTCAGGTGGACATTTAATATCCCACAGCACTACTTAAAAAGAGAAGGGAGTTTCTCCCTCCTGGTGACCATGCCAGCAATCCCCCAAATTAAAAAAAAATTGTTCATTTACTCCATGGCTGTTTGTGGGACATTGTTATGCACAAATTGGCTGCCGCAAAACACACAGTCACTCCACTTTACAGTATATTTGGGAAGCTCTTTGGGTTGTCATCCTGACGTGAAAGTTGCTGTATCAAATGCAAGGATTATTATTATAAAAGTCATCATTAGCTTCATGACTGTTTATAATAATCCTTGCATTTGGTATCCCAGCTTTCCATGTCGGGAAGACATTCTAAAGCACGTCACAGGATTTACTGTAAATTGTAATGATTGAGTATTTTTTATGGGAATGCTGCAGCCAATTTTACACAGCAATGTCCCACAAACAGCAGTAGTTTTTTTGAGAAAGGGGGTAATAATGGTGGGTCTGATAAGGAGGGGCACCGTGCCAGAGGAATGAAAGGGATTAAAAAAAAGCTATTGGAGGGCAAGAAGCGACAGATGGGTGCGTAGGAGATCTACTGGAATGCAGTCGAAGGAGTAGGATTTGCTTGATAGCTGTCAAAAGATACAATTGTCACTTGCTTCATTGCTGTTTGTGGGACATTGTTGAGTGAAAATTGCCTGCTGTGTTTTCCTACAAATCCAGTTACTACATTTTACTGTAAGTCTTGTAAAGCACTTTGAGATGTTTCGACAACATGATATAGGACTGCATCAAATGCATTCAGGATATTGACAATGCAATGACTTTGGTGTTAGTGACAAGTTAAGCCAGCGTCCAGTTATCAGTTTACTGTAATTACTGTAATTACTGTAAGTCTTTTGAAACTTGCACTTAATAAATTCTCTAGTTTAGTAGCCGGTGATATCCATCTAGTTTTTAATGAACGATCAAGCAGCATGCTTTGGTAGCAGCTGGTAGTGCTTACCTATCCTGTGGGAATGTCTCTCCTCTGACATTTAACAGAAAATTATATAATTTAAACATCTATCAATAGACTAGATCTTTTAGATCTAATCTGAACTGACTAGAAATCTGGTGTGGAGGGGGGCAGGGGGGTACTTTATCCACAAAATTTAATGAATTTATTGTTGTGGGCTAAGAGCCATCATTGTGCTCTGTTTGCCATGTGTAGCAGACGTGTCCCTATATACGTAATTTTAAATGTATTGTGTTGCATTCATAACGTAGTGAGTTATAAGTGCATAGGGAGTAGATTAGCATTTAGCCCACAGCAGCAAAATTACTCGCGGTGTTGAATAACTAACTCGCTTAATGTTTGAAATAATTCAATTCTAGGTGTTGAATAATGTATAATTAACTTCTATAGTTAACTTTCTGGTAAAAATAATCTATGTTTTAGCTCAGAACACGTCAAGGAACAGAGTTGCTGATTCAGTTGGATAATGATGCGACCATCGCCGAATGGCATAAAGCTCTTGAAATAACTATTGGTAATCAGGTGTGTGTTCCTATTGGACATTCTGTTGTAAAATCTTTTATTATGTACATGATAATAATTTCCTTTGTTCTTAATTAGACTGTGGCCTTCTGATAAGCTCTTGATGTTGACAAAAGTATGAAAATTAATATATGTTTTCTCAACTGATTCCACTACAGACCGAGCCTGATGAAATATTTGAAGATGATTTGCCAGAGTCTCCTGGAATTGACAAGCACGATAAGGATAAAAATAACAAAGACTTGAAGAAATCGCGTCGTAAGTCATCTTCGGATTTAAACTAATAATATTCTCATAAACCTGCAAGTTCAAAGAGTTCATATTTTAAGGGTTCAAGACAAAACAGTGACTTTAAAGTAATGTGTTCTCAGTATAGTCTCTGCCCACACACCGTTTGTCACCGTTTTATAAGGAACATCATTATTTTCAGTGAGTTAATGTTAATTAATAGGCTAGTATTTAAAACAGTACACCAGTAAAAACGTTTTTATTACTAAAACACAGTCAGTATCGAATACAAACCTCTGCCAGCATCCACTGTTTTGGTGTAATTATCTACAAAATGTACAGTCACACCACTTATATCCTGTGAAGCACTTTGAGATGTCTCAACAACATGAGACAACATCAACAACTTGCATTTACACAGTGCCCTTCATGCGGGTAGCATCTCTGAGCGCTTATCGTAGGTGTGTTTTGACACCAAATTGATGTCGCTGTGTCAAATGCAAGGTATTATTATTAAAAATAATGTTAATCGGCACTCAAACACAAACTCTGGGATTGAAAAAATAATATGTAAGCGGCATACATATGTGGAATTCTATCTGGTTTAAATACTCTTAAGGATGATGATGACATGTGTCTAGATGCCTGGGTTGATCAAAACAATCTGCGGTGGTTGGAAGCCATACAATTCTATAGAAGCTCAGTGGTTAGAGCACTCGCTTTGCAAGTGAGAGACCTGAGTTCAATTCCAGGCAGAGGGCGAAACCTTGGGCAAGTTTCCTTACTCCACACACCTAACAATAATCCCTGCAAAAAAAAACAATAATAATAAATTGGTCATTTTCAATCCATGACTGCTTGGGGGACATTGCTGTGCGCAATTGGCTGCCACTTTCGCCCACAAATATACAGTCAATTCACTTTACAGTATATTCTGTGAAGCGCTTTGGGACGTCGAGAAGACGTGAAAAGCACTATATCAAATGCAAGGATTATTATTATTATTAGAAGACTTGCAATAGCGATTTCCACTGCACGTGTGTGAAACCAGCCAGCTCACTTCCTGCATACAGGCTGGTTATAAAAAAAATTGTCCAACTTCATTTTGCCGGTATCACTTCCTGTTTACAAGGTCTACACAGAGCAGGAAGTGACATCGGAAGCAATCTGCAGCTAAAATGGCCAACGGGTGAATCATTGGCTCTCCACTGAAATCACTTCCTGCTTTGGGTATGCACAGCAAATGAGTACCCTTCGATGCAAGTGATGGTGGCAGCCTAATAACTGGGAGGTTGCCTCATTTATATGAATGAGCATGTGGAATTTTCTACTGTTGTTGAAGCAGAATCTATAAATTCACTTAAAAGGGAATTAGAAGGAAGGTATTAAAGGTTTGGGGAGAGATCAGGACAGTGGGATTGGATTAAGTGACTTCTGTGGGGAAAAAAACACCAGTGCAAACCTGATGGGCCACCTTGTATTTGTGCTGTAAAATTCTCTTATTCTATAAAAGAGGAATTTGCATTGATGGTATTAGAGTTTAGTGGATTAACTTTATCAGTAGAACGAATAGAAACAATGGAAAAATCAGTTGGTTGTGAAATCTGAACTTCGTAAAGATAAACTCTGAATCTCACCAGTGCTCGTACTCTCCTGCCATTACCGACAAATGGAAATCCAGCTTATCATGTCATTGTAATCTTTATTTTCTAGGAGAAATTTTAAACGTGTATCTCTTAAATTTTGCAATTTGTCTAGTTTATGGTTTGAACTTCATTTGGGTTTTCCTGCTGTCTTTCAGAAGTAAAATCTTCATTTAGTATGGAAAACGCAGACCAAAAAAAAACCAAAACAAAATTGAAAAAGTTTCTCACAAGGAGACCAACACTCCAAGCAGTAAGAGACAAAGGCTACATCAAAGGTAAAGGAAATCTTCCACGGTCTGACATTGTAGAGTGATATATATACCCTTTTATCGTGTTAGTTGTTTATTCATGAATCTAAAATATTTAAAATTTGTACTTTCAAGAACATTTTGGTTTCCCTGTAAAACTACTGTATACATTTGATGGTTTGGAATTCTGCAGATTCAACTTAACCAGAGTCCCTAATTTGTTTTTGTATTCCATGTTTTAATAAAATGAAAATTCCTTCCCATTAAATAGATACCTGAAGCTATCTTATTACTGAGACTACTCTTAGTGGACAAACATTTGTGTAGAATACATTTGAAAAATTAGTTGGAAATCAAAATGCTCAAAACAGCATGTGCCTTTGGGTCAGAGAAACCATGATTTCTAGACGAAATAAAACAACAACAACAAAATTGCATTTATAGAGCGCCTTTCACATTGGGAGGACGTCCCAAGGCGCTGGACAGTCGGGTCAGAACCCGAACATGGGGGAGGGGTGGAGTAGGGGTGAGGGAAGGCAGAGAGGTGGGAGAGTGACTGAAGGCACGATCGAAGAGGATGGTCTTGAGACCGGCCTTGAAGAAGGCAAGGGAGGAAGCGAGGTGAAGGGACTGTGGGATGGAGTTCCAGAGTGTGGAGGCAGAGAGGCTGAAAGCCCGGCCACCGATGATAGGGTGGGTCAGGCAGGAGACTTGGTGAGGACCGGAGCCCGCTGAACGGAGGCAACGAGCAGGTTGTTAGGGAGTCAGCAGGTCAGAGAAGTAGGATGGCCTTGAAAGTAAGGATGAGGATCTTGAACTTGATCCTCTGGGGGATGGGGAGCCAGTGGAGTCGGGCGAGGGTGGGAATGATGGGGTCACGGAGCCTGGTGCGCGAGAGTACACGAGCTGCAGAGTTTTGGATGATCTGCAGCTTGTGAAGGGAAGAGTTAGGAAGGCCGATGAGGAGTGAGTTTCCATAATCGAGCCTTGATATGATGAATACGTGGCTAAGGCTTTCGGCAGCCTGAGGGGTGAGGCAGTGGTGGAGTCTGGCAATATTGCGGAGGTGGTGGTAGGCAGTAGATGTGGGGGAGAAAGGACAGTTCAGGGTCAAACAAGACACCCAGGCTCCTGAAGAGAATAATATTGAAAAGCCTGAAAAATGCAAGATGAAACATATGTAAATCATACAAATCCTGTAATTTCACTAAGATTAAATGCGATGGCTCAGTAGGAAAATTACTACCTCAAATGCATTGAGCTATAATTTAGCTGGAGATTTGATTTAATAGCCTTTTCAAGAAGTGTAGTATCTTCAATAAAATTAAGTAACTGAGCATTATTTATACTGAGCAATAAGAAGCACTATTGAAAACATTTTAATGCACAATTTATTTTGGTTAAAATTATTTATAATCCCAGTTTAAAATCCATTATCTGAATGAAACATCCCAATGTGATCAATGTTAATATTGGAAATGAAATGAGATTTTTACTACGTATTTCTTTCATTCATACAGATCAGGTGTTTGGATGTAACCTAGACAGTCTGTGTCAGAGAGAGAACACCACTATCCCGCAATTTGTGAAGATGTGTATTGATCATGTAGAAAAAGAGGGTATGTAATTTGAACAATAAAATTTTCACAGCAACATTTTGCATAGCATTTATCTGTATTCTGTAGTATTCACTTATTATTATTATGTTGAGCAGTAATGTTGAAGGGTAATCCAAAAATGCTATTTTTATTTCTCTTTATTTTTATTTGAAGAATAACCAATGGAAACAGCTGATTCAAACAATTGTGCTTTTATAATGTGGTATTTGTGATCTGTGGAGTTCAGCATGTGGGTGGGTGTGGGAGGACCAAATCATGGTGGATTTGCAAAAGAAAACATTTTGTTGTGACTATCCTGTAGCATTTCTAATCTCCAGTAGGACTTTGTGCTTGGTGTCGGTGCCTCTCTTTATATGGTTTCATCTTCTCTCATCAGGTTTAGACATTGATGGTCTTTACAGAGTGAGTGGCAACTTAGCTGTGATACAGAAGCTTCGATTTGCAGTTAATCATGGTAAGCCATTTGACAAATAAAAAGCCAATGTTTGTGAAACCATTTCCATTTGGCACTAATAGAGTGTTGCATTAATATCCTGAATATCAACAAAATATACCGGATTGAAATCCTATGGTTCTTTTCTTAATTTACGCTTCTGATTAGATCCCCTACAACAACAAAATTAAATTTATAGAGCGCCTTTCATGTTGGGAGGACGTCCCAAGGCACTCTACACCACACCATTCCCTGATTGAGAATGAGTAAGTGATCTGTTTCCTGACCCTAGTAATGATTTTCGGAGGCAGCCACAAGATGTGGGTGGGAGAGCAGCTCAGTGTATCTGGCTCTCAGATTTTCCTGTAGGAAGTTCCTTCAAGACCTTTTTCAAAATCAGTCTCTAAATGTATAAAATCCCATAAATCTGTATAAAACCCCATGTGTTAACATTTGCAATTTATTCATATTGGTAGCAATTGTAATTAATAATAATAATCCTTGCATTTGATATCGTGCCTTATCACGTCTTGGAGATCTCTCAAAGCGCTTCACAGAATATACTGTATAGTTTACGGGCGAAATAGTTGTTCAATCATTTCATTCTTTTTGAATTATTGGAAGTGTGAAACATGCAGTAAAAGTATAAGTATTTTTGGCATGTGCTACATTCACACTTAGCAATTACAACTTTAGACTGTATAATATACTGCTTGTGATGCTTTGGAATCAGGCTTAAAAAGTTTTCAGAATTTGCACGTAATACTCTGAACCACCAGGTGGCGACAATTTAACAAATTACTGTGTCTTCTGTATTTCATCTGTACATTTTAAGATTTCTTTAATTTTGGATCAAAATATTTAATAATGTTTCAGCTCACTCTTTCCACAAGAGTTCAATCCTTTACTGTAGGGTTTCCTAAGGCAACATGTATAAAAAACAATATAAATTTACATTTATATGGCAACTTTCTCATCGGGACATCCCAAAGTCCTAGCTTAGCCCCAGAGGTGTGAGCCGAGGAGGTGGGGAAAGGAAAGATGACCAAAAGCCTGGTCAAAGAGTTCAGTCTTAGACAGACTTGACTGAGGTAAGGGGAGCGAGTTGGAGGTTCTCCGGGATTGAGTTCCAGAGAGTGGAGCAGATAAAAAAAATTTAAGCCTGATTCCAAAGCATCACAAGTAGTATATTATACAGTCCAAAGTTGTAATTAGTTGTAATTTGAATCTATCACATGCCAAATATACTTATACTTTTTGCTGCATGTTTCACACTTCCACATAGGACGAAAGTCTGATCACCAATGGTAGTTGACGGTGAAGAGCTGTCAGTATCCTTTACTGCAAATGGAATAATGTCTGGAAATCTGCCACTGTTAAGATATGCTTGATATGTCTATAATTTGAAGCAAAATCTGGAATGGCTTTTAAAAAGGAAACAGATAGATATTTAAAAATGAATAACTTCCAGGGTTATGGAGAAAAGGCAACTAAATGAGACTGAATAGATGCTCTTTCAATGAATCGCCACAGACACAATAGGTCCAAATGACCTTCTGTGTTGCAAATATGGTTATAAATAAATAGCTCTTTAAAGGAGCCAGAGCAGATACAATGACCCAAATGGCTTCCTTCTGTGAAAGAACATTGTAAATTGTATGATAATATACTTACTTCATAATTAAGAAGGTAAAGCATAGAAGCTCTGAGATGCTACCCTGCTTGGAGGACGCTATATAAGTGCAAGTTGTTGTTGTAATAAAGTATGAGGTTGTGATGTAACTTGACCAACTCATGAGTCGTTTCTCCCACAAAATATACAGTCAATTCACTTTACAGTATATTCTGTGAAACGTTTTGAGATATCTGAACGATGTGATAAGGCTCTATGCAAGGATTATTATTTGTCCAAGGTGGAAATGACCTACATTGTGCAGTAGAGAGCTGATTATCCATAGTGACTGACAGTTGCCCCAATATGGATAAACAAACTCTCTGTCACATTCTCTCTCTCTCTGATCTGACTCTAACACAACAGTAGTTATAAGTACACCTTTGTGCTACTAGCAAAGAAAAATCTAATTATGCACACGTATAAGTTTGTGCACAAATGTTTGAGCTTATTATATTCATGCTGCATGATTACATTTTATCACTTAATGGTGGGCACGACTGAAATGTTTTTGCTGGTATTTCGAACCCTACCTCCATTTGCATATCGGACATGTGTGGAAGGATATGGGAACATTCATATGTGAACATCCAGATATTTGGTATGTGCTTAACCAGCGTTTCTACTCAATGTCTCTTCTTTCTCTTCTTCCACATGAAGATTGACCATTTGGTCAAGTATTGAAGGTTGCTCGGTAATTGTGGTACTGTGCTACATCATGAATCAGAACAGAACATTCAGGAAAAGAGTGGGGAGAGAGAGAATCTGTTATACAATAAGAAGTCTTGGCATAAATCTTTTCCCTTGAAGGCACAGATTGTACTCTGCTCTCTTTAATAATAATAATCCTTGCATTTGATATAGCGCTTTTCACGTCGGGAGGACGTCCCAAAGTGCTTCACAGAACACACTGTAAAGTGAATTGACTGTATATTTGTGGGCGAACGCGGCAGCCAATTGCGCACAGCAATGTCCCACAAACAGTCGTAGACTGAAAATGACCAGTTTATTATTGTTTTGGTTTTTTGGAGGGATTATTATTAGGTGTGTGGAGTAAGGAAACTTGCCCAAGGTTTCGCCCTCTGCCTGGAATTGAACTCAGGTCTCTCACTTGCAAAGTGAGTGCTCTAACCACTGAGCTACAGGACTCCACTTTAAATGGCCTACCTCAGTGCACTGCTGAACTCTGAATTTTCTTGCTCAACCCCAGTCACTTATCCCAGCTTGGTTGGGCAGCTGGCAGATTGAGCACTGTAAGATGTCCTCCTGACTTGAAAGGTGCTATATAAATAGCGTAATTTATAATTTATATTGTATTGTTGCATTGTATTAAATATTTTATGGTAGGATAAAAGTAGTTGAAATTTTATCTTGTGCTGAACAGTAGAACCAGAGGACACGGCCTGCGATTGAAGGGGGGTAAATTCTGAACAAATCTGCGGAAACACTACCTCAGTGAGCGAGTAGTAAACTTATGGAAGAGGCTCCCTAGGGAGACAGCGAAAGCAGAAAATGTCATTTGTTTCAAGAACAAATTAGATAGATTTCTGCTAGAAAATAATATCATGGGATACAGTGTGTAGTTTGGGACACGGCATTTCAAACGACTGCCAGGATGGTGGAAGGCAAACTAGGTGGACCATGGTCTTCTTTCGCCCAGCAAATTTTTATGTTCTTACGCTTGAGAAGGAAAGAAAGTGATTTAAAAAGTATTAATATGGATTATCCAACGTGTCCACACCATTCATTGGAATAGTTCTGGTTATTTGACGAATTTCACTAAACTGGAAGATAAGTTTATATGAACATTATGTATGTGATATGACCATAACATCCATGGTTGTAAACTATGTCTGAAATTATCTCTTCTCTGCTCCCCCCCCCCCCACATACTCACAATAGAGTTTCCATTGTTTCCATCTCCGCCATATTTATCATCTTTGCTTCCAAAATTGTCAAAATATTAATATGTTCATCCCTGTTTTCTTACTGCATAAATGTTAACTATCTTCTTTTGGGGAGGACATGCATTTTGCATCTTTTCTACAGACTTTATGGAGGAAGGACTTCATTTTCAAAGTTGCTTACCTTTATTTTTCAATGTACATCAATCATTAATTAACCACAGAATTAGACATTTCTGACATAGGCCAGAGGTAAACAGACAATGAAAGTAATTGAATACCACACACAAGCTGCTTATGATTTTCAGAATAGCAATGCTTTTTTTAAGCTCGAAATTTCTCATAGTATTAGCCTTAAGACCGTTGTCTTAAAATTTTGGAAAAGTCTGCCTTTATTTGTCAGCTTTTTTTAGTTTTTAAAAAGGCTTGCAGAAAACTACCTTCCACGTTGAGATTGAGTTCAAAAATTTGCTAAAATGTGCACGATCTTAAATGTTAAAGTTAAGACCATGAGATACTTAAAGTTTCTGATGCTTTTGTTTAAAAAAGTAAAATGTTCTGTTCTACATATTGCTATTCTCTGTGTTGATGCTGGAGAATTGATGATTTGCTTGTCATTTTGCTCATCAAGGAAACTCAGGTCAGTTTAGAGTTGTCAGATACTAATTCACCTTCTGATCTGCTCATAATAGTGTGGCTTAGTCCGTCTTCAGATCTTCACTGTACCATTGTGAATTTTCCGTTGTTTGGTGCTGTTCTAAAGAAGTTTACCACCTTATGCTAAGTTATTGGCAGTTTTAGAAGCATTTAAGAATCTGCATCTTTCTGTAATGGGAGGATACTAGTGTGGGGATTCTGAAAGGAATGAGATCAAATGGCCTGAAGGGCCTTCTTCCACTCCTTACTGGTTAAAGCTGCCCCTCTGCAACAATACACCTTTGAAATGCAGTATACACAGTGAGCTGCTGGTTTTCTTCCAGTCCTGAACATACTAATGAATTATCTTCTTTACAGATGAGAAACTGGACCTCAAAGACTCCAAGTGGGAGGATATTAATGTAATTACTGGAGCCCTGAAGATGTTTTTCAGAGAACTGCCAGAACCTCTCTTCACATATCATCTCTTTAATGACTTTGTCAATGCAATCAGTAAGTAGAAGCCACAAGTCAATGATATTCTTCTCATCTCATCCTAAAAATGCATTTCCCAGTTCACAGAAGGTTGTGATGTATTCTCTTTCTGAAACGTTCAATAGATCTTGATTCTTAAGTAATTATAATGTAGGTGCTATTTTCAGATGAGAAAATAGAAGTGTAAGTCAGTCGAAATGAGATGGGAAGCTCACTGACCTATTGAAATGTTGGAGACTCAAATTCAGGGTCATTATCTTTCTGAATGAAAGGAGAATTTTAGAGTACCTTATGTACCCGGTAATTTGAGTGAAAAGAGCTGACAGTAACAAAATGACAATAAAGGAAACAAAAAAGAGGATTATCTGAAAAGGTTAAATGAAAAACTGTTATAATTGTCCAGTGATGGCTGTGAAAGCCTAGCCAATTTTAGAAGAAAAGTATTTAATGTTTTGAGAATATAGGAATATAAGTACCTCTGCACAAATGGTACAAACTGGTTGAAAGGTGCATTCAGAAGGGAGGGACACAATCAAAACTAATAATAGATCAAGGAGACAGTGAGAATACTCGCACACGACACGCTCAATTACCAAATTGGCCATGATTATAATTGTGAATGATGGATTCAAAGTACGGGTTTAGTAAATGTCACTTACTGTCGGGTTAGATGGAATGTGCTCTTGTAAGTGTGTCCTCCAGCTTCAGTTGCTCTTGCTGGTGAACAATTGGATACGTGATTTCTTCCATTTTAAATAGGAATATTATAAATAATGTGACTTCTACTGCAAATGTAATGCACTGAAATTTCTGATGGTATAAAACACTAGGAAAAAAACTGTCAAATTACGTGTATATTGTATATAATTGTATATTGTGAAAAGACAACATCTATAGCAGGTTTGAGCTTCTGCATTTTGACACACCTAAGCTGTAATAATGTAGTAATTCCTTTTGTTATATTGGCTTGTCTTTCAATTTAATTACTGTTATTTAATTAGTTCTTTTTAATCGGAATACCTTATGCTCCCTTATTCACACTTACAATTATACCATTTATTCTTTTTAGACCAAAGTCATGGATAAAGATATAATCAAGGATTCATAGTTCCTTTTAAACAAAATAATTATAATTTAAATGATGTAATGTAACCTGTTTAACCATAATTTTAAGTCAGGCAAAAAATATCACGAATGGCCTGGTTGGGATAAGAAATGAACTCTGCTGCTGACCACAGGATTTGGTCATCAATATTAATAATAGTATTAATACTTGCATTTGATGTAGCATCTTTTACATTGGGAGGACTTCTCAAAGTGTTTCACAAGATGCACCGTAAAGTGACTTTATTTTGTAGGTGAAATTAGCAGCCAATTTGCACACCGCAATGTCCCACAAACAGCCATAAAGTGAATGATCAGTTTTATCTGGGGGATTGCTGGGTAGGTCGCTGGGAGAAACTCCCTTCTCTTTTCGAGTACTGCAGTGGATTCTTTAGCGTCTACCTGAATAGGCACAAACAGGACCTTGGTTTTAGAGTTTTATCCGAAGGACAGCACCTCCGACAATGTAGTGCATTGTCCAGTGCTGCATTGGAGTATTGGCTTAGACTATATGAATTAAATTGTTTAATGGAAGTAAAAATCAGTGATGTTTTAAACATGATTATCTGGCATTCAGAATATACAGTTGAACAACAACAACAACAAGATTTCATTTATAGAGCACCTTTCACGTCGGGAGGACGTCGCAAGGCGCTGAACAGTTGGGTCGGGACCCGAGCAGGAGGGAAATGGTCAGGGTGAGGGGAGGGAAGGGAGGGAGCGAGGAGGGGGTAGAGAGTCGAGAGGGGAGCTGAAGGCACGGTCAAAGAGAAAGGTCTTGAGACTGGCCTTGAAGGAGGAAAGGGAGGAGGCGGCGAAGGCACTGGGGGATGGAGTTCCAGAGCCTAGGGGCTGAAGGCCCGGCCACCGATGGTAGGGCGGTTGGGGCGGGGGATGTGGAGCAGACCGGAGCCAGAGGAACGGAGGGTACGGGCAGGTAAGTAGGTCGGAGAGGTAGGAGGGAGCAAGGCCGTGAATGGCCTTGTAGGTGAGGATGAGGATCTTGACTTCGATCCTCTGGGGGATGGGGAGCCAGTGGAGGTGAGCGAGGGTGGGAGTGATGTGGTCGCGAAGCCTGGTGCGGGACAGTACACGAGCTGCAGAGTTCTGAATGACCTGCAGCTTGTGGAGGGAGGTGCCGGGAAGGCCGGCGAGGAGAGAGTTCCCATAGTTCAGCCTTGAGGTGATAAAGGCATGGACCAGAGTTTCAGCAGCGTGAGGGGTGAGGTAGTGCCGTAGTCTGGCGATGTTTTGGAGGTGATGGAAGGTGATGCCAGTTGTGGCGCGGATATGAGGAAGAAAGGACAGCTCAGGGTCGAACAGAACCCCGAGGTTCCTGACTGGCTTTGAGAGGTGGAGAGTGCAGCCTTGGATGCTGATGCTGTCAGCGCCTGAGGTGCGGAGGTGCTGACGCGAGCCAATCTGGAGGGCCTCAGTTTTGCGCACGTTGAGCTGAAGAAAGTTGTCTCTCGTCCAGGACTCGATGTCAGACAGGTACATTAGCTACATTCTTTGTTTATAAATACTATAAAAATATGAAAAACTTAGTTCATATTAAATGCCTGACTGGTCTTGGAAAATGTGTATTTATTGTTCTAAAATTATAAAAAAAATCAAATCAGTGCAGTTACCCTTGAGTCATCCCAATTGTGCAGTTGCAAATTGCAAAGTTGTTATCTTAAATTGATGCCATTTAATTACAGACTCACCGACCAAACTAGTGAATTCAACTGGTATCGTGGCCAAAATTCCAACGATTCCAACACTCCCCACCACTCTGTTCCCTTCTCGCGCATGTATGCCATCTAAAGTATAGACTTGACCATATTGCTGTGGTAAAGCACTGAGAAGAGGCTAGATTCTTACCTTCTCACCTTCTCTTAGCCAAGAGAATATTAAAAGGAGAATCTTTGTGGAAACTTGTGCACCTCCCAGCAGACAGATTAGATTACCATTGCTGGGAACATGCAAGTAGTTTTGGCGAAGAGAATAAGAAATTGTATTTAGCTTTGTTTCATTCTGTGAAAGTCAGTACTACAATGTTTGAACTACTTATTACTGGTATAGCTTTATTGCTGTAATAGTGTTTGTTTGAGCATCACAGAAACTAGACCAGTCTGTCCAGCAGCCCAAATTATTTACATAAAAGTTGTTCTTAATTGGGAAGTGATGCAACAGGAAACTATTTTTAAAAATATTCAGAGTCAAAAGAAGTTGCCTTTAGGAGCACAGTCTTAGCTTAAAATTACTGAATTTTAAGAGAGGTTCATCATTAAGTAGATTAACAGTGTGAGGTGACATCAAATTTATGCATTTTGTCTTTATATGCTGTTTCCCCCAGCGTGTTATTTACTTGCAGTGCACTGATTACCCACAGCGTGGTGCTTTGCTAAACTCAGTACTTTCCTTTTGTCTCTTTCCAAGTGTAATTTTGAGGATGTTATTTATAAATTTATGACTACTCTGGCTCGACTGGTTCAAGTACAACATATTACAAGTTTTCATAGCTGTATAATTCCTTCAAAAAAAAAAAAAAATTGGTCACTTCAATCCACTACTGTTTGTGGGACACTGCTGTGCGCAATTGGCTGCCGCGTTTCACCCACAAAATATACACTCAATTCACTTTACAGTATATTCTGTGAAGCGCTTTGAAACGTCTCGAAGACGTGATAAGGCGCTATATCAAATGCAAGGATTATTATTACTTGGATGCCATTTGGGACAAAGATGAAGTTCAAAAGCCAGATTTTAAAAACTCCTCAATTGAATATCAAGCATCAAAAAGCTCTGTTCAACGTGTTCTTTCATTTTGAAATTAAGTCAAAGTCGCTTGAATTTCTGTAGTTTTTTTCTGCAGTTTTTACCAGTTTCACATTCCCCACATTTGATTCCACTTCCATAGTTCATTCTTCAACCAAGAAGGCAGGATAGTTACAGCCACCAGCACAATGGCTCACCAAGAGCACGGGTACTTTCCCCATGGCCTGATTGATTCATTACAATACAGATTCAGTAGTCATTTTAAGGTTCAGTAAGATTGTGCTTCTCAAGGCAAACTTCTTTTCACTCTGAATATTTTTAAAATAGTTTCCTGTTGCACCATTTCCCTATTAAGATCAACTTTTATGCGAATAGTTTGGACTTGCTGGGCAGAGTAGTCTGGGACTGTTCTCCTTAAAGAGTAAATAAATACAATCTGGAAGGAGTTTTGGGTAAGAGCGGTGGAGTGAGCTTAGTTGGACAGATCTTTCAAAGAATGTTACCAGGCCTAAAAGGGTTAAGTTACGAGGAAAGGCTGCGTAAACTTGAGTTGTATTTCCTTGAGTTTTGAAGATTGAGGGGTGATTTGATTGAGGTATTTAAGATGATAAAGTGATTTGATAGGGTCGATACAGAGAAGCTATTTCTTCTGGTGGGGGAATCCAAAACAAGGGGCATAATCTTAAAATTAGAACCAGGCCATTTACGAGTGAAATCAAGAAGCATTGGATTCTCTCCCCCCAAAAGGCCATGAATGCTGGATCCATCCACACCTTCAAGAGTGAGGGTGATAGATTTTTGGTAGGTCAGGGTAAATGATATGGGGAGAAAGTGGGAAATCGGAATTGAAAGGATTAGTTGAGGTACAGATCAGCCATGGTCTTAATTAAATGGGGGAACAGGCTCGAACTGCTGAATGCTCCCATCCTTGCCATTGAGTCTAGTGCCTGGTATGCTAGAAGACTTTACAATCCTCGCGCTTCAAGTATCTTCACAATCTTGCTATTCCTTGCCTACACAGTCGTCTTCATGCCTTCATGCCTTCTGCTCTTGTGATTCTGGTTTCTCACTCCGTTTGCTCACCAATGGTAGCTAAGCTTTGGCCACTGTGCCTATGATCTGTGAAACTCTCTTCCAAAATCTCTTCACTTTGCTCCTCTCTCACTATGTTCAAAAACCCTTTTAAAAGACAGGTGTTTGACTGCTTTTGATCAGTTTTCTTATTTCTCCCTTCTCTGTATATCTCATTGTGTTTATTACAAATGTAATGTTGTTGTTAATTGCTTCAGAAAGTCATCAACAACTACTTGCATTTATATAGCGCCCTTCATGAGGGTAGCGACTCGGAGAGCTTAACAGGCCTGATGCCTAGCCTATGGGAGAAGAGAGGTGACTGTTCTCACAGTCAAAGAGGAAGGTCTTTAGATGCGATCTGAAAATGGGCAAAGAGGGGCTAATGCAGAGGGCCTGAGGCGTAGAGCTACAGAGTTTCATGGAGTAGTGGCTGAATGCATGGCCGTCAATGGTGGAGTAGAGTGCACGAGTGACATGTAGAAGCCAAATCCTGTGTGAAAGGATTATGCAGGTTAAACGATGCATGAAGTAAAGGAAAGTCTGAATTAATAAAAATGTTAGCCTTGGACTGCTAATAAAGTAATAATTGGATTACTTTTCTTTGAATGCCATTTCTTTTTTTCTTTCCGGCTTTGCATTTGGATCAGTTTTAAAAGAAAGACAACAATTAACTGTGGCAGTAAATTGTAAAATCAAACTGCTTGTGCAGTCAATAGCCAAAAAGTATTATATAAAATAAGTTATAAATATATACTGTGGTTAGTTCCCCTTTATTGCTGTTAATAGTGTAATAAATTGTCGTGACAACCAGTTGTTGAAGTGGGATACAAAAGCGAATTTGGGAGCTAAAGGGAGTTTCTCCTGGTGTCCTGGCTAACAATCTCTCCAGATAAACTTGATCATTCACTTCGTGGCTGTTTGTGGGACATTGCTATGTGCAATTTGACTTTACAGTAAAATCACTAGACTTTACAGTAAAACCCGTGAAGCGCTTTGAGAATATTGCAACAAAGTGATGAGTCGCTATATCAAATGCAAGGATTATTATCATTAACATCTGCTTCAGACCCAGCAGTCCACTAGTGTTCCAGCGCACCTCAGCCATTGGTGGCTAACAGTTGGTTTGTAATTATCTCGAAGTAATCAAGGTACCATTCTAGAACACAACTTAAATCTAAATTGCAGGCATTAAAAATAATTGGGTTTCTAAATCTTTCAGAAAATCCAGACTACAAGCAGCGTGTTCAAGATATTAAGGAACTAATAAGACAGTTGCCTAAACCAAACCACGACACTATGCAAATACTTTTCCAGCACCTTGGCAAGTAAGTACAAACACATTGCCATTAATGTTCCTGTGATGTGCATAGATTAATGGGCAATATTGTGTACAATTTTAATAATTTTCTTATATTTCTGCCTGAAAATTAATCATTTTGTAAATTGCAACACTTATTACAATCCAAGTGTAAAATAACTATTTGTTAAGAATAATTTATTAGGCTCTGAATATTGGAATGTGTTTAGGGTTTCATTTTTCCACATCCAACAATTGAACTGGTGATTTATTTTCTCTTATTGATGTTAATCCTAAATTGTTCATTTGTTGTGACCACTGTTTCGTTTTTCAGATTTAGGATAACTTAAAAGAATTCTTTTAAAATTCTCTCCTCCCTCTCACCCTACCACCCTCCACCCTGTGATTGCCCCACCCCTGCCCCCGTCGCCCCACCCAGCCCACATTTAGCAAGATGAGAGACTATTTTTGGACACCCATTGTCCACATGAAGTACTTCTGAGTCAGCTACGGCTTGAGTTTAATGGAAAGTAAAATATTTTCTACTTTGCTCTAATCCAAATCTCAAGTGAACACCCCATCTGCACCAAAGTGACTTTTTCCATTTCCCATGTTGACCACCTTTTGTGGTGTCTAGATTAAGAATGCATAAACTCACACAATAAGAAAATCTCTTTAGGCAGAAGACAGACTTTCATCTCAGCATTGCAAGCTGAATTCAGATCAGAGTTGAACAGACAGTGTGCTAACTCACTGCTAAACAGTGTTTGAACTGTGACTATAAAGGGATTTTGTTCC
Source organism: Callorhinchus milii (assembly GCF_018977255.1). Lineage (NCBI taxonomy): Eukaryota > Metazoa > Chordata > Chondrichthyes > Chimaeriformes > Callorhinchidae > Callorhinchus > Callorhinchus milii. The sequence goes on along the minus strand of NW_024704743.1, from coordinate 8,237,574 downwards.
TGCTACAAAATTCCTTTTCTACATTTTCCCTTTCAAAACTCCATCCCACTTTCCCTTCGCCTCGCTCCCTCCTTTGCCTCCTTCAAGGCACGTCTCAAAACCCTCCTCTTTGATCACACCTTCGGCTACCTCCCCTGCCCTCCACCCTCCCCGATCTTGACCCCCAGCTTGGGTCCAAATCCCTGACTGTCCAGTGCCTTGGGACGTCCTTCTGACATGAAAATGCGCTATACAAATGTAATTTTGGATTAGATCCAAATTCATATTTTTGTTGTTATTACTAAGTGTTGTATATACTTAGCAATTATACACTTAGTATTCACTGTTGTATTCACTTAGTCCATACCATTTCAGATAGGCTCCATTGAGCATTTTTTTTTAACATCAACATCCAGTTCTTTTATTAAAGTGAGTTAGCAAGCATGAATTAATCAAGCTTGCCTTCCAGTTAAAATAGTGTGTGGTTTTGAATTGTTTGCACAGAATTTTTATTAATTCATATTTTACAGGCATCTGTGAAGCCTTTTAGTGATATACAATGGCTGATCAATGTTGTGTTGGCTCAGTTTATATCCAACAAATAGTCAATAAAATATATTGAGATTCAATAACCAGAAATATCTTGCCAGACAATGATATCAATGGCAAGCTATGCAGTTTTAGCTGGTTAGACTCCAGCAGTACCCCAATGCACACTCTGGGGTCCCCAAGCCTTGGCTCTTGCCAACCTATGTACTTTCCTGAATTTGATAAGCAGGATGCATTCCTCCAGGAACAGAATGCACATTCGAATCAGCTTGGTTTGGATACTCTTAAGCATGGTGATGGGTTTCCGCATGTGTCAGACACCCAGCTGACCAAAAATAAATAACCAGAAATATGGGAGTCATTATCTATCTTATTATCTGAGTTCTTAGGTATGCCACTTTGATCAAATTAAATTGTGTGCTGGCCAATACTTGGCTATTGTGTAATATTTCAGCATGAATGTACACTTAAGCTGGCTTGAGACTTTGCTTTGCTCTTTCTTCCTAGGATTGTTGCCAACGGTGAGCTAAACCGAATGACCACTCAAAGCGTTGCAATAGTATTTGGTCCAACCCTTCTGAAGCCAGAGAAAGAGACTGGCAATATTGCAGTGCACATGGTCTATCAGAATCAAATAGTGGAATTGATCCTAACAGAATATGAAACCGTATTTGGTCGCAGTTGAAAAAATCGTGTAAATGAAATCCAGATCTACCAAAACTCATTTTGTCAGAACTAGATTGTATTGTACGTGTGCTTCTTGTATCTTCAGCTGAACAGAAAATGGTAAACTTTTACCTCTGATTTTCCACTGGTTTTTAAACTGATCTGTAACTTTTTCAGTGGGTATCACTCTTGAAATCAAGTGTCAATCACTGCGATTGTCTGTGTAAAATGCCAGGCAGACAAATGCGGGCGGGCTTACCGGGGTTACCTGGTTATAAAGAAAAATAGAGATTTAAGTATAGTTATATACACTGGGTTATTTTGCAGCAATATTTGCCTGAGGGGCTAAGCAGTCATTTCTGCACATATGTATATTTAGGAAATATCTGTTTCCTATATATAGTTTGCAAACCTCATTTGTAGCCTTTTCTGCTGTTCATTGTAGCAGAAGTTCTAATATTGTAAATCACTGCTGAGTCCATACTGCTCGCAAGCACGGCCAGAATTTGTGTAATTTATTTTTTTCACAGCTTTACTGAAAAGGTGAATGTTTGTGCTGATGCTTCCCATTTGATGAATATGGACTAAAAGCATCCTGCACTGGATGTTCACTCAGTCTGCTGTTAATACAGAGATCATATGATCACACCCAGTGTTTCAGAATGCTATGTGATGTACAGATTTTAAAAAGGGTACAAATATTAAAGTAACATGCCCTCAACCAATGTGTGTATATATAGTTTGTGTATAGTTCCTTAACAGTGTATGTTTTTCATACAGTAACATTTTCTAATCACATTTTGCCAACTTGTAATATTCATTTACTGGGTCAATGTCCCAGTTAAGATCAGAACTAAGAGCTTTTGGGGAGTATTTTATGATGGGCAACACAGGGGGCTATTCTTAGGAAAACTAAGAAGTTGTGTGCACTTTTGAGCTATTGGTAATTTCCATTGCAGGACAAATATTAACCATTTGTATTGCAAATGGTACTGGAAAGTATTGTGTAGGCTTATGCTTCCTAGATGCACTACAACAGGAGCTGTTAAGATTATTTAAAATGTACAGACAAAAATTGAACAAAATCTGCTTAACAATTTATTGTACAATAAAGTGCTAACATTTTAATAATAAAAATCTACTTATGCACTGATGATGGGTGTTATAAAAGCAGACAAACTTGATGCTAATCTGAATTCTCCTGTTTTAATGATGTACAGATTGGTTGTACAAACAGGGTTCCTTTGGAACATTACCTGTTGTTGAGCGCATGATCTGCTAAAGATTTTTTTGAATGTATTTTTTTAGACTAACTGCGTTTGGCGTATGGCATTATGCTATGTCTAATCAAAATTAAAACGGAAAACAATGAAAAACTGTTTCAATTAATTTATTTCATAATACCCGTTTGTATTCATTTTCTAACATAATCTGTTTAATGGGATTTACTAACAGTATTCAGTCAACTATCCTGCCCAAGATATCAATTTCTTTTACAATTTTTTCTCTAGTATGTGCATCTCGTAGGTCCAGAAAGAAGAAAAATTGGCCTTTATTATAAAAGAATAATCAATTCCTGGGATTGAACAATCCCAGCAATCCCAGATTGCACAGCAGTGTCCCACAAACAGTCATGGATTGTGTGACCAATTTTGTTTGAGGGATTTTGTTGACCAGGAAACTACAAGAAACTCCTCTTTTTGAATAGTATTATGGGACCTTTAATGTCAACCTGAGCAAGCAGTCAGGACCTCGGTTTTAATAATTATGATAAGATTAACTATATAGGACTATATTCTTTGGAGTATGTTGAGAGCGGATGGAACCTATGTTTCAAATCATGATTTGAGATTGTGAATAATCCCAAAATGGTTGGGGAGTTGGCAACAACACTAATAAACTCAAGATTATTTGCTTGAAAGATAAAAGAGAGTAAGAAGAAATATCAATATATGAAAGATTATTGGGATGTGAAGTGCATTGCTACAAGTGGCTGATGAAGTTAAGTCAGTTATATAATTTGAAAGGAATAGGTGCTTAAATAATATTTTAGAAGAGTATGAAGAAAGATGAAATAGGATTAGAGAAGATAACTCCAGCAGGGAGGAGTACAAGCACAATCGTGATGGGCTGAATGTTCTCCATTGGTGCTAAAATTTCTAGGTGTTTTTCAAACTGTCTAAATTTCTGTCAATGTCTGTCAACTGTCAGTACCTCCAGTTCCAATGATGTTAAGCTTGATTTTGAAGATGTGTGATTGTAGGATCAAAGCAACTTATTTCCTAAAGAAGAATATCAGCTGCCGTTAAAACATTTTTATGTTTCTCTCACAAAATAATAATAATAATCCTTACATTTGATATAGCGCCTTATCGTGTCTTTGAAATGTCTCAAAGCATTTCCCAGAATATGCTATAAAGTCAGTTGAATGTATATTTTGTTGGCAAAATGTGGCAGCCAATTGTGCACGGCAGTGTCCCATAAACAGTCGTGGATTGAGTGACCAAATTATTACTTTTTGAAGGGATTATTAACCCCAGAAAAGCAATCCAACAATTGACTAACAACTGGGTTCCTACTTAGGTAAGTTGAGGCGGGTGAAGTAAGGAAACTTGCCTGACGTTTCACCCTGCCTGGGAATCAAATCTGTCCTCGCTTGCAAGGCGAATGCTCTAACCACTAAGCTACATTATTCAGTAAAGTGAATATACGGTCAATTCACTTTACAATATTTTTTGTGAAGCACTTTGAGTCTTCTCGAATAAGTGATAAGGTGCTGTATCAAGTGCAAGGATTATATTATTATTGTGCAAGGATTATATTATTAATCAAAGAAAGTCAATACTATTTGGAATTCCAAACTTGGGCACAGTAACGATAAATGCAGTTTGAGGTAATACCAAAACTGATCATTATAACTGATCAATACTTATATTGATCAGTTATCATCATTGAACTGTAGGACTTTGAAAGATGGATAAACGGAACAAGAATCGTCCACTTAGTATTTTTTTAAGTCATGTTTTCTCAGCCAAAGGAGTTACAAACACAGAGAGGATTGCTTGCAGCCTCCATCTGTACTTGGTAATATGCAAAATCCTACGATGGATATCTAACAAGACTAAGATTACTTGAGGCAATCGACTAATGTACCATTCAGATTACAATTTCACTGAAACAAGCATTCCTTTTTGGCTTTGAAACCTTACCTATCAGTTGGAAACAGCTATTTTTGTGGCCCCTCTCCTAATTTCAGTCTTTTGGCAAAATATTCGCATTGTAAATAGAGAGCTTCAGATTTTGATTCATTACAAAAAAAATCACTTGCCAAACCATTTTGTATAACAATGTCAACTTAGAGGCTTAATGGTTCCCATCGGTGGAATTTTGTTTAAGTATATTTGTAATAGTTCATTTGGAGAGCTTTTGATATGTATCAATATAGATTGACTTGTTAGCACAGTGTAAACCTGACATTAATTTCACAGAGCCTGCATACGTATGGTGATTCTCATTTAAGTGAATTATCAAGATGCATCCACGGGCAGAGCACTGGGAGAAATTCCCTTCTCTTTTCCAATAGTGCCATGGGATCTTTAATGTCCACCTGAACAGGTGTACCGTCTCATCCGAAGAACAGCACCTCCAACAATTCAGCACCATTGCATTGTTGGGAGTGTCAGCCAAGAGAATATGAGTTTCAAGTCACGATGTGGGGCTCTAACTCACAACCTTCTGACTCAGGCAAGAGTGCTACCAACTGAGCTGCTCTGATACATGATCTCTTCCCCATCATTTGACTTGGTTAGAGTACAAGTTTGATGGGTTAAGCTGGTCTCTCTCACTCCAATGCTACGATCCGTACATCTCCACGTTTAATTGCTGCTTCAAACGGATTTGAGCCCAACCAGAATGATGGTGGGCACAGAGCAAGGCATTGCCAGTCAAGAAATTAAGGATGGTGGAAGGCAAAGTGGATGAACTGTGGTCATCTTTCGTCCAGCAATTCTCACGTTCTTATATCAACAGGGTGGGTGGATGTGATAATTATCACCTCAAAAACATTATAGATATATAGTAATATAATGTTGAAAAAAATCATCGTACAAAAATAAATTAAAGATCAAACATAAAAATGGAGGTTGATTCTAAATCTGGAATAGAGCAACAGAGGTGAGAGTGCTATCAACTGAGCCAGGCTGACATTCACTCCTAGAATCATAGAGCAGAAACAGGCCATCAAGTTTGTGCTGAAGTATTGTATTTCTTCACACAAACTGCCTAATCTAATCCAGCAGGTCATTGTTCACAGCTCCCATTTTCACTTCCTTCTCCCTCCCAGCAAAGTGCATATTAGCTGGCACACAACCACACGTGCCTTTATTTAGCCCACAAAATATACAGTCGATTCACTTCATAGTATATTCTGTGAAGAGCTTTGAAACGTCTCAACGAAGTGATAAGGTGCTCTTATCAAATGCAAGGATTATTATTTAAGCGCTCTGAGATGCTACCCTGCATGTGGGACGTATATAAGTGCAAGTTGTTGAAATGAAGAGTGAATAAATCAAAGGATCCTCATAAGGGGAGGAAGTAGGGTCTCTTTGGGGCTGAGTTAAAAATCCACAAATCTGGGATTGTTCTCCTTAAAGCAGAAAAGGTTAAGTGGAGATTTAATAGAGGTGTTCAAAATTATCAGGAGTTTTGATAGAGTAGATAGGGAAAACTGGTTCCACTCGCAGGCAAGTAGTAAACAGGGCACATAGATTTAAAATGATTGGCAAAAGAACCAGAGGGGAGATGAGGAGACATTTGTTTTACAGTGAGTTGTTATGCTCTGGAATGCATTGCCTGAAAGGCTGGTGGAAACAGATTCAATAACAACTTTCAAAAGGAAATTGGATAGGTACTTGAAAAGGAACAATTTGGAGGGGTGTGGGGAAAGAGCGGGGAAGGGGAGTGGGTAGCTCTTACAAAGAGAGCGACAGGCATGATAGGCTGAATGGCCTCCTTCTGTGCTGTAATATTCTATGATTCTATGATACCTGAGGATGGATTACTGGAATCGAGCATGGAATCGGTAGTGAAAATCGGCACTTGTGAAATGTCAGGTTTGTTTTTCTAACATTTTGGCTCAAATAATTGAAATATCTGTCAGTCTATCATCAAAGGCTGTGTAGATGCCTACCTCTTGTCAGCTATCTTACTTATTGGGTGGACAATCTCACACGACAGAGTTCCTTCAATTTCTCGTGTGAGGTAGATGGCTAGTTACTGGGTCCACGGGGAGGTTGACAAATGTTGTGTAATGTTCCAACACTTTTTCACAGTGGTGCTTTCTTAAATAAGTGCCCATTGATTTGCTTCTCTGGATAATTAACTTTCGGGTAATGGAAAGTATGTTTAATACTCAGAATTGTATGAATTCTGACATGTATTGGCTGGATTTTAGCATATCAGTGCCAGAGAGGTGAAATCACTTCAATCCTGCCAAGGAATTTGGTAGACTGCAAGTCTTCTAACTTTGGATTCAACCTGGTTTGAATAAAGCAGATCGTGAGATTTAAAATATTGGTATAAGCTAGCAAAATAAACTTTTCTTATATTTGCAAGTCGTGCCTCCTTTAGAGATGCAACAGAACACGAATATGTGGAACATACCTGCAATAATTTAAGTCATTGATAGTGAGGAATTTTCTATTATTCTGTTACAGTGTGTCAGCTTTGCTCAGTTGGTTAGTTGTCTCACATCTGGGTCAGGAGGTTGTAAGCTCAAGTCCCATGACGCTTCGATGTTGTGCTGGGAGAACCTTTGCATGAGATGTTAAAGCATTTGCTTGGTCAGGTCACATTGCAGATCCTATGACAGTATTTGAAAAGGAAAGGGAGTTCCTCCCAGTGTCCTGGCCAACAATCCCCTAGATAATTGCTCATTCACTTAATGTATCGGATAATACTATACATGTATTGCCTGCTTCCTTCACCTCCAAATACAGGGAAATACAATGTAAAGTGCTTTAAGACGCTTTAACACTATGTCAAATGCAAGGATTTGGTATATATGATAATTGATACCATTTTACGCTCCAACCTTCATTGTAGCTGTAATTAGTGTTACATTATGAACACTTGTGCTGTGGACCAGCTTTCACTGAGACAAGGATCAGATGAAAACTGCCTAATCTAATTTAGTTTCACACCATCCCCTCACATGTTTCTATTTAAGTAAAATTCCATACTAGATTCCTGGACTGCGAGAAATGTGCCAACATTTCCCCTGCATTCTCAAGTATCCAGAACTATCCACGGTTTGTGCTGGAATATGAATTTGTGTGGATTGATGTAAAAATAAAAAGGGTTGCACGAGTATGAGACGAATTTGACACAGAGTTAGTGCTGTACCTCATCAGGAAATCTCCCTTTCTGAGATTCTTTCTAATTTATTGCCCATTACCCCAAAGACACTCTTCATGTCCAACAATAATTCCCATCAACCTCCTCTAATCCCACAGTATTGTATTCAACAACAACAACTTGTATTTATATGGGTCCTTTCACGCTGTGCGGGGTCTCGGAGTGTTTAACAGTGGTGGAGCCCAATGCTGAACCAGCAGGAGGGGGAAGGTGACCGTAGGCACGGTCGAAGAGGCATGTCTTCAAGCGTGACCTGAAAATGGGGAGGGTAGGGCAGCAAAGTGAAAGGATTTAGGAAGAATGTTCCATAGCTTTGGGGAGTAGTGGCTGAAAATACGGCCGCCGATGGTGGGGTGGATGGTCCAGGGGACAAGGAGGAGCCAGCCGAGCAGAGGCAACAGGTAGTGGTGTAGGGAGAGAGCAGGTTGGAGAGATGTATGGGGTGCCAGGGATTTAAACATCAGAGTAAGGATCTTGAAATCAATCCCCTCAGTGACCGGAAGCCATTGGAGTTTGACAAGGACTGGTAGAATGGAGGTACGGAGTTCAGTGCGGGTGAGGATGTGGGCGGCGGAGTTTTGAGTTAGTTGAATTTTGTGAGTAGTGGAGTAGCGGAGACCGGTGAGGAGGGGGTTTGAGTGGTCGAGGCGGGACGTGACGAAGGCATGGACGAGGATTTCCACAGCTTTTGGAGTGAGGTACGAACATAGGCGGGCAATGTGGTGGAGGTGAAGGAAAGCGGACCTGGCCAGGGCAATGTGACAGAGGTGGAGGTTGTGGCCAGGGACCAGATGTGGGGTAAGAAGGATAGCTGGGAAACCTGATCCTAAGTTGCGTATGGGTTCGATGAGTCTTAGGGAGAGATTGGGTAGGATGAGGAGTTCTGGACAGCAGGAGAGAAGATGTTGACGGGAGCCAAAGAGTATGGCTTTGTCTTATAATAAATAATAATCCTTGCATTTGATATAGTGCCTTATCACATCTTCGAGACTTCTCAAAGTACGCCACAGAGTATACCATAAAGTGTATACCATTAAGCAATTATTACCCCCCCGGAGTGATCTGCCAATTGACTAACAACCGGGTTCCTACTTACCGCTAGGTAAACAGAGGAGTGTGGAGTAAAGAAACTTGCCTAAGGTTTCGACTTGTCTGGGAATCGAACACAGTATGTACTCACATGCTTTTGCTTCTATGCTCATCCTCCGATACATGTTAAACTGAGCCTGATCCAAAGATTAGGAGCAGTACATCACTTACTAGTTAACCTTTCCCCCAATATCAGGTAGTCATGCAAACCTCTGATTTCTTTTTCACTCCTTTTTACCGTTATGTTGCACTGGAATTTCACACCTTCTTACACCTGTTTCATGCACTTTTAGTTTAAAGCTTCCACTAACAGCATTCACAATCTGTTAATGGCCCACCAGATACCTCTTGAAGAACATAATCACTTTTTAACTCATTCCTGATGTTGTTTTCTCTGCCTGGTCCTAACGTTTGCTCCGCTGCCCTCTGCAGGAACCAGCCCACACCGTTTCATTCCTGATGAGAGGTCCCACCTGGAATATTGACCTATTTTTTTCCCTATCACTTGCAGTGGATCTTTGGCATATTCTGGATATTTTTTTGGCGTCTGTAATGCCAGATTTTATATGTCATATTGAACTCAGTCGTGCGCTAAAAAATATTCTGTCAGTACCCACTCATGAATGGTGAACAGCTCTTGCTGAGACCAAGCTGTTCAGTGCTTGGCTAATAATTGTCCCCTGCAGAAACCCTGCTGGTGCAGATTATTCTTCCCTAATCATGCACTTGTATTTCTTACATATTTATGTAAGATTAAGTAGCACTGTTATCGGTCTGATTGGAGCTTATTTTAACCTCAATTAAGCCATCAACAAGGCTACACAGAGCTGGTGAATGATTATCTTCTTATTATGATCTTCATCCCATTTTCTTTTCAGCCAGTAACAAAGAGGATTGGTTGGGATGGGGATAGGCCTTAAGGCGTCTAACGAATCAGAGCAGTCACTGATGGATAAATGCTGCCAAGCTCCCAGAGGTGTTGAGACACAATGTAATTACTGTTCCTGACAGCTGGAAAACAGCAGGGATTCCTTTGCTCTGGATATTCAGTCTTCCATGCTTGCTGGCACAGAGGGCTGATGATTATAAGTAAACACTAATTATCCCCTGCCACTAATGCGCTGAGCTGGGATGTTCTGTGACTCCATCTAGACAATTTACCTGCATGACTTATACCTACATACTCGGTCTTCACTAAATGCTGTTGCAATAGACTGACATATACTTGGCTTCTTCACGGCAGCTAGTTTAGAAACATTTAGAACAGATTCGTAGAATCTTACAACACAAAAGGAGGCCATTCGGGACATTGAGACTGTGCTGGCTCTTTGAAAGAGCTACCAATGAGTCCCACTCCACTGCTCTACCCTAGAGCCCCGAAAATTTTTCCTTTTCACGTACCTATCTAATTCATTTTTGAAAGCTATTATCGGATCTGCTTCCACCACCCTTTCAGGCAATGCATTCCAGATTGTTACAATTCTCTGGGTAAAACAATATCTCCTCATCTCCCCTCTGGTTCTTTTGCCAATTATCGTAAATCTGTGTCCTCTGGTTACCGACCCACCCGCCACTTATTTGGAAAAATTGTATTAATATATTTTATTCTTATTTCTAGAAATCTGCCGCTTTTGACAATCTTGTTTTACAGCAAGGAAAAGTTAAGTATTATATAGGTTAATCATGAAAGGGAACAATTAGTCTGGCATTCTTCAAAGTAAAGTCACATCATTTTCAAGATTCAAATTTAAACTATCTAATCCCTGGATTGGGTGTATCATCGTACTGAAAGGTTCAGCCAGATAATAATGGCAATAATCCTTGATTTGTATATAATGCCTTATCAAATAATTGAGAAGTCTCAAAGTGCTTCACAGAATATACTGTAAAGTGGAGTGACTGTGTAGTTTGTGGATGAAATCCAGCAGCCAGTTTGCAAGCAGCAAAGTCCCACAAACAGCCATGGAGCGAGTGACCAATTTTATTTGGCTCCACTCTGTCAGGGTATTGGCAAACTGTTCTCGCCATAGGTGGCGGGTGAAAAATTGTGGGGGTGGGGTGTGTGGGGGCTGAGTAAAACTCAGTTTAAGGACGGTCCCCTTTAAGACAGGTGAGCAATTGGCTTGACTGGCAGGTCCATCATCCAAACAGAGGTGAAAAAGCCTCAACGAGCAGCCGGTTGGACCAGAAGTAGGCAGGTGCCGCAAGAGGGGCCCTCACAGATGCTGCGGTTTGGAGCTCCTCGGAGGACTGGCTGCCTTTAAAGAGGTGACTGTAGGTAGATTGGGGGGGGCTGAGCCCTCTCTTGCCCTAGTAGTCACTCACCAACTTTGTCAAACATGTGATGGTGATGCCACCTGCAACAAGACAACTTAACAATCTGTCACCAAGGAGGGAGATGGTGGGTCCAGACTTAACTTCTGAGATGAATTTGGTTTTATTTGAATTTGTTTTTAAAGTCAAATACATGGAAGTAAAGCCCCTATGGATCCTTATCCTTGCCTATTTATTTTTATTGGATCTGGCACAGAACATTTTATTAAATGAACCCTCCTGTTTTTTCAGGGGCACATTGGACATAGCACGGTGGCTGCTGGAAACAAGAAAGGTAGTCAGATTTTTACAGATGAGGGTTTACAAAGTAGGGGCTCTACAATGAGACCAATGGGATTCTAGGCTTTATATAGGGGCTTCATATATAAAAGTAAGAATGTGACTTTAAATTTATTTAGTTAGGCCACAGTTGGAGCACTGCATGCAGTTCTAAGCACCTCATTGTAGAAAGTAATCAGAACCATGGAAAGGGTACAATAAGTCCACAGTAAAAGAATTGAGTGGGTAATCAAAATGTAAAATTCTGCAGATACTGGAAATCTGAAACAAAAACAGAAGTCACTGGGAACACTCAGCAGGTCAGGCAGCATCTACGGAGAAAGGAAAATAAGTCAACGTTTCGGGTCCACGACCCTTCGTTAGAACTGGGGCACGTTGGGAGGGAGAGAATTTTAAAGACTAACAGGTTGGGGGAGGCAGGGCAAGGAAGACAAAGGAGAAAATGGGGTAGAGGACAGAGGACGAGGTGTTAATGATGCAAAACAAAGGGGGGGGTTGCAACAAAACAGGGGAATGGAGGTGTTAATACTGCAGAACAAAGGGAGGGGGGAGAAAGATTGCAACAATAAGGCAGACCAGAGAGAGAAGATGTATCTGGGACCAAGATGATGTGGTAATGGTCACAGAAGAGGGGGAGGGGGAAGGTGAGCTGAAATGGTCTGAAATTGTTCAAATCAATGTTGAGGCCAAAGGGCTGTCAGGTCCCCAGCAGATAAATGAGGTGCTGTTCCTCGAGTTTGCACTGTGGCTCATTGGAACAGAGTAGGAGACCGTGGATGAAGAGGTCAGAGTGCGAGTGGGAGGGAGAGTTGAAGTGGCAGCAAGTGGGTAGTCCTTCGTTCACCAGTTTTTGTGGAATCTTTAATTAAGGAATTCCCCCATTAGAATGACATTTAAGAGCCCAATCTTAAGAGGTTGAGGACTTACACTGCAACAACAACAACTTGCATTTATATAGTGCTGCTCCCGCAGGGTAGCGTCCCAGAGCACTACGCAAGAGAATACTGGAATGTGAGGCAGAGTGAACGATGTGTTCTGACTCACCGTGGGTCCGAGGACTCACAACCATGTTTTCAAATGAGCAAGAAGGCAAAAGTGGGCTGTTGTAACTAGCTGGCTGATCAATTTAGACTGAGACCTATTTAATGAGATATCTCAACAAAGGAATAACCCCAGAAGGCAGTAGGTTGGATTCATTTATAATACTATGCTAATTCTGTTAACGATCCTAATTACCGGAGTACTTTATTGACTTTCTGCATTGGCCATACTGGCTAAGTATAATTCCCCACAGCCACAACCATAAGAAATTGGCTGAATGCAATCAGTTCAAGTTTCAAGGGTTGACACAAGCTTTGCCTTCATTTTCAAGGGTTGACACATAAGGATTGGATGGTGACTCATGGAGTATAAACAGCAGCATGGACTATTTGGCTGAGTGGCCCATTTCCATGCTGTAAATATTATGTAAATCTGTTTTCCTGAAACAAACTGCTACTAAGTGGAACAAGACAATGGCAGTGATCCAGGTAACGGCATTGCCATTACCCGCAATTCACAAATGCGTGCTTTTCAGTAAGAATCATTTGGATTGGAAATAGGAATCCTGGTATCCCCTGTACCCCCTCCCTATCCCAAAGCCATGGAGGCTGACGATAGCACCCATATCACCAGCCGAGCTTATATCTATTTTATTGTATTAAAGAGTGAACAGAGGATTTGTATACCAGACAATGTATTGATTCACTGAGCCATAAAGGAGCTAGATTTTCCTTGTTGATAAAAGTGTGACTATAAAGATCTATCTTCAAGCTATACTGTATTTATAGAATGCAGGAATAAATGAGAATTAGCTCTGGTCACTTGATTCATTGGTGGTGTAGACTTGATGGGTTGAATGGCCTCTTTCTGTTCCCATGTTATTGTATTGTCACATGGTTCAGTTTTCCGGTAAGATTTATTTTTAGCATCTGGCAATCTTATGACTAGCATTTCATGGAAAAAACTGTTTAAGTACAGAGCGTTTAAATACTGTACATATTTTCAGTTTTGCATCAATAAAACTACCAATGCAATATATCATATCAGCCAGGATTGACAAATAGAATTAAATATGTTGTGTTGTACCAGATTTCAAGCAACACAATAAATAATGGTTTACAGGTGCCTTTTCTGTGTAATCGTGAAGATATTTAGCAAATTTGTATTTATGCGAACTAACTAAACAGAAACCTATTCAGTAGTATAATGAGGGCAATCTACATAGATACAGAACCAAATTTATGTTTTATATACTAAGATCAATTTGAAATGCAAGTACTATAATCCTGAATACCTATTTAATCCTAAAGCAACATGTTTCCACTTAGTTATACCCCCAACCTCATTAACATGTTTGTGACAGTCAGGGTTTGCTGGAAAAAATGGAAGCTGAAGGTCTGAGGATCTTTGCAATCACTTGTTGTGTTTATAACAATAATAATATTAATCCTTACTTTTGATGTAGCACCTTTGGGTCAATGAAAGAGAGGGGAGGTGACCAAAAGCCCTGTCGAAGGGGAAAGTCTTCAGGTGTGATTTGAAGATGGGCAAAGAAGAGGAAAGACAGAAGGATTGAGGCAGGGAGTTCCAGAGATTCTGGGCACACTACCTAATCAATTTATTTCACTATTTAAATACCCCAAACAAATAATCCTTTAAACTATTCTGCTCTAATATCAAGCTAATATTAAGATTGAATTTAGGAATTTTCCAAACTTCTGCAACATCTTACACTTTAAGTTTTGGGGCAAGGATACTGAGCAATGTTGAGCCTTGCTTACAATTTCTTTCAATACACGAAACAGCACAGTTTCCTGTTGCCCTCTGATGGTGGAATATGTTCAAGTATAAGCTGATCACATCATCTTCAAAAGCCTTCAGGTGGTTGTCATGTTGAAACTGCAGGGAGAAACTCATAGAGATTGCAGCATTCAAGGCAGCCATTCAATCCATCAAACTCATGCTGTTGCTAGTTTCTCTACTGGAGGTAACTACAATATTAGGATCCCAATTGCCTACTGTACCTTTTTATATTTATATCTCCTACAAATGCACAAGCAGGATGACACATGACAAGACGCCAAATCTCAAACTCAAGGAATATTGTCCCCATCAGATAGAAACATAGAAATCTACAGTACAGGAAGAAGCCATTCAGCCCATCGAGTCTGCACCGGCTCACAGAGCAAAGAGATTACTTCAATTCCATGGCCCCACCTTAACCTCATTGAAGCTCCTTTCTTTCATAAACCTGCCTACTTCACTGTTGAAAGCTATAATGGACTCCAACTTCCACCACCCTATTCAGCAAGACATTCCACATCATTTAAAATGTTGTCGTGGTTTTAAAGCTCACTGTTTGTTCCCCTGTTTATTATCTCTGCAATAATAAGTGAGGTAAGTGGGTCTTTGGGGGCTGAGTTAGTGCATAGCGACATACTTGGTAATGGAAGGTTGGAATTGAACTAATCCTCACTTGATGATCTCAATAGCCCAATACCTGAGCCAATCGTGTGCACAAAACTCCAAAGCATTGTTAATGGAACAGCCGTTGAATCCTCAACTGTTTGTGGGACGCTGCTGTGCCCAATTGGCTGCCGCGTTTCGCCAACAAAATATACAGTCAATTCACTTTGCAGTATATTCTATGCAGCGCTTTGAGATGTCTTGAAGACGTGATAAGGCTCTATATTAAATGCAAGGATTATTATTATTATTAGCAGGATTTGGAGGAGGACACCAGTCACAGCTATTTAGAATCATCCCACTCAAAGCCTGTTATCCCTGTAAGCCAAAGCCCTAATGGGTAGTGCGGTCCTGGCTGTTCAAGCAATGGGAGTTTGCCAGCACTCTGTAGACTGGTTAAACTTTGTAGCTGGTTAAACCTAAAGCACTCTATGGGGTTTTCCAACACCGCCTCTTGCCAATGTATCCCTAAACAATCTGGGATTCGGTAAACAGGGTGGTCTCTTCGATCATAGCAGACAAACTAAAAATATTCATATGTGGAACTTTCAGTAGTTTGGTTTGGAGACTCTTAGGCATGATAATAATAAATAATAATCCTTGCATTTGATATAACGTCTTATCACATCTTTGAGATGTCTCAAAACGCTTCACAGAATATACTGTAAAGTGAATTGACTATATTTTGTGGACAACATGTGGCAGCCAATTGTGCACAGCAGTGTCCCATAAACAGTCGTTGATTCGGTAAGCAGTTTTTTTTAAAGCAATTATTACCCCTGGAAAAGCGATCCACCAATCAACTAACAACCATGTACCTATGTACTATATGCTAGTAAACAGAGGCGTGTGGAGTAAGGAAACTTGCCCAACATTTCACCTTGCCTGGAATCAAACCCAGGTCTCTCATTTGTGAGGTGAGTGCGCTAACCACTGAGCTACAGGACTCCACACAGTCGACCATTTAGTATTTTAGTATTATGATGGATCTCTGTGTCAGACACCGAGCTGACTAACCACAAAGCACGGCAATTGGGCTGTACATGTCTAAAGCTCCTGAGCTCCTCTCAGTTATATCCATATGGTAAGAGTTGTCAGCAGAATTTGTGAATTTCACAGCAAGAAGTTCATCATCACCATCCACAGTGGACTGACTTCCAGCACAGTATTCCCACAGCAGCTGTTTAGGGAAATTTTTCTATTAGCCCTAATAGTTACACAAGCTGGTGTGGTGTGCTGAAAAGGCACCTGAAGATTACCAATGCAGAATAGTAATTTGTCTGCAATATAGATAGAACCCTTCGTCAAGGAGAAGCAGACCAGACACAGTACAATATCTGCAAGGTATATTTGGTGAAGCAAATTCACAAGTTCTCAGTCAGTACCTCTACTACTCCCGCACTTACCAGCTGCATTGAATCACGGGAAATGTTATCCTGATCTGTCGTCGCATGTACTCTTACCGACTGCAGTGACGAACTACCGCATGCGCACTTACGGCTGAATTGAATTACACCAACCCAATGTAGATTATTAATTACATGTGGGATACTGCTGTGTGCAATTGGCTGCCGCATTTTGTCCATAAAATATGCAGTCAATTCACTTTACAGTATATTCTGTGAAGAGCTTTGTGACATCTCAAAGACATGACAAGACGCTATCAAATGCAAGGATTATTATTATTATATTTTTAAAATTGGATTTTATTTGACTTATACGGAAATAGTTTCTTCTTGTTCACCCTATCGAATCCCTTCATAATTTTGAAAACTTCTATTAAGTCTCCTCTTAACCTTCTCTACTCCAAGGAGAATAATTCTAGCTTCTCTAGCCTATCCCTCATAACTGAAGTGCCTCATTCCTGGTAGAACTCTGAGTAGTGGAGTAGCTGTAAATCTGCTTTACACCCTTTCCAATGCTTTGACATCCCTCTGGGTACCACACTTTAGGAAGAATGGGTCGGTAACCCATTTAAAATAGTTTTTACTGATTTATAAATAGTTGTTAAAAGAAACAGAGGGGAAGTGAGGAGAATTTTTTTTCCACAGCGAGTTGCTCGGATCTGGAATGCATTGTCTGAAAGTGTGGTGGAAGCCGATTCGATAACAACTTTTAAAAGAAAAGTAGATAATTATTTGAGAAGGACAAGTTTGAAGGGCTATGGGGAGAGAGCTCAGTGGAGTCCTGTAGCTCAGTGGTTAGAGCACTCGCTTTGCAAGTGAGAGACCTGAGTTCAATTCCAGGCAGAGGGCGAAACCTTGGGCAAGTTTCCTTACTCCACACAGAGCCTAATAATAATCCCTCCAAAACCAAAACAATAATAAATTGGTTATTTTTAATCTACGACTGTTTGTGGGACATTGCTGTGCACAATTGGCTGCCGCGTTCGCCCACAAATATACAGTCAATTCACTTTACAGTATATTCTGTGAAGCGCTTTGGGACGTCCTCCCGACGTGAAAAGCGCTATATCAAATGCAAGGATTATTATTATTATTATTAGAGCGGGGGAGTGGAATTGAATTGGATAGCTCTTTTCAAAGAGCCGACACAGACACGATGGGCCGAATGGCCTCCTTCTTTGCTGTATAATTGTATGATTCTATGATGTAGGTTGCCTGCAACTCTGACTTCACATAAGTCATATTCAATTTTATGGCCCTGACTGATACGGCTTATGTAAGCGTTACCGTATTACTATTACCTTGGTGCAGTTGGTAGCACTCTCGCCTCTGAGGCAGAAGACTGTGGGTTCCAGCCTCACGTCAGGACTTTGAACTCTGACACTCCAATTTTGGAGTTTGATATGTCTTGATGACATGATAATCATAGAATCTTACAGCACAGAAGGCCATTCAGCCCCTCGTGCCTGCATCTGCTCTTTGAAAGAGTTATCTAATTAGTCCCACTCCCCAACTCTTTCCCCATGGCTTTGCAACATTTTTCTTCTCAAGTATATATCCAATTCCCTTCTCGAAAGTTATTATTGAATCTGCCTCCACTACCCTTTCAGGCAGTGCCTTCCAAATCGTAACAACTTGCTGCATTAAAAAAAATTCCCCTTGTTTTCCCTCTGGTTCTTTTGCCAATTATCTTAAAACTGTGTCCTCTGGTTACCGACTCACCCTCCAGAGGAAGCAGTTTCTTCCTGTTCACCCTATCAAAACTCCTCATAATTTTGAACACCTCTATTAAATCTCCCCTTAACCTCTGCTCTAAGGAGAATAATCCCAGCTTCTCTCGTCTCTCCATATAGCTGAAGTCTGTCATAACCTGGTACCATTCTGGTAAATCTCTTCTGCACCCTCTCAAAGGTCTTGACATCCTTCATAATACGTTATACCAAATACATGAGTTATTGTAAAATAAAAACAGAAGTCACTGGGAACACTCAGCAGGTCAGGCAGCATCGATGGAGAAAGGAAAGTGAGTCAACATTTCGGGTCCATGGCCCTTTGTCAGAACATAAAGGGTCATTTTAATTCACATGAATTATTGTTATTGTTGCATTTTCATTTACTCTTCAGAAAAAGTCCCACATTAAAAATGTGTGGAATGACACAAGGCTATTTATTATTACTGAATTTGGGAGTTTTCCGTTCTCTACAATGTTTGATCGGCAGTGAAGGCTGTGATCCACAAGGCCGACGGTTTTGCAGACACCACTTTGTTGCTGGCTTTGGGGAGACGGGGGATGGGGTGGTATTGCTATCCACCCTCCAGCACATTAAACATGATAAATAGCCTGTGGGCTGCAAGCTTGACCTCGGTATTCCATAGGTGGCCTCAGCAGTCATCTGTACAAGGCTAGAAATCTTATTAACATTACAGTTAAATGTCCTTGAGATGTAACCTTGTATTCTATTAGCTTTGTGGGTAGGAGCTCCACATTGACTGGAAACCGACAGTAAATGATCAGTAATTGCACCCAGATCCTTTCCGTTCTCCACCTCTCCTAATGGACATAAAATCACTAACTCAGATAGTAGGCAATAAGAGTCAGAATACAGCCCAAACCAGAGCAACCTGGCAAGCTATGCCGACAAGGTTTTGCCTCAGTCAGGTCATTAGATTTATGTTCCTTGTGAAAGTGAGACATTTTTTTATCCACTGCATTTTCCATGAACAGAATTTAAAAGAAATGATTTACTCAGGAATACCTCTTGGGAGTCTAGTGATAACGGCAGGCTCAATCATTCTGATTCTTTTGGGTGTTGTGATTACAGACCGATTGAAGGAATGAATATGGGATCAAAGAGAGAAAAAGAGAGAGAGAAAGGGAGAAACAAAGAAAAAGAGAACGAGAGAGATAAAAAAAAAGCGAGAAAGAGAGCTAAAGAAAGAGAAAGGGAGAAAAGAAAAAAGAAAGGAACAAACAAACTTGCATTTTACAGTATCTCATTACTTTGAATGTCTCAAAGTGCTTTCCAGTAATTGCTGTCAAACATAGTGACACAATTTTTACAAGCAAATGTAGCCATCATTTTCCACAAAGGAAGGTCCCCCAAACAGCAGGAGCTGAAACACTAATTAACCTGAAGGATTATTAATCCAAATAAAAGGAGAAAACACCCTTTTTAAATAGTCTCACGGGATCTTTAATGTCCACCTGAACAACAGGCAAACAGGCAGGCAGGATCTTGGTTAAACAACTCATCTGAAAGAGGGAACTTGTGACAATGCAGCAGTGTGTTTTAATCTGAATTGTAACTCTCTTTTGAACTTTCCAATAGGTGTAGGTCGATAGATTTATGACTGCTTCCCCTCAGGCTTGACTTGAATAGGATAATATATTCCACAGCTACCGTGCAGCATCTATTTTATGTGTGGGAAGAAGAATGTGACTTGAAGGACTGCGGCACATTACAAGACAGCCCTGGAAGGAAAGGTCCCCATAATTTAACATGCAGCCAATACGACTCCTTAAAATCAATCAGGTTGAATGGATTCCCAGTGAGCAGGTAGAAGTAGGAGGCAACTAGCTACTTTTGCTCATGTGAAGCTATCTCTTTGCTTCGATTAGAACGTAAATCAGTCATAAAATGTGCTGGTTCACTGCCAGTAAATAAAGTGTCTTGTGTTAGTGCCAGCTTAAGCATCTAACAAGGCTTTGGTTTCAAAGCAGATGGTCAGCAACTCTCAATGTCCCCCAAAAGCAGGAGGATTGCAAATTGCAGGATGTAACCTTGTTAGATAATTGCCTTTGCAGTTGAATTGTTTCCCTTTAGTAACTGTACGTTTGCCTTTTTTTCATTGCCTGTGTGATCTGCGTAAATGGCAAATGAACGATTTGACAGGAGGACGTTTTTAACTGCCTGACGTAAAAGTAGCAATGAAAAGTCATTGATGAGACTTTTTTTATTTATTGTGAAGTGATGAGTGTGTGTCAGCTTGTAGAACTTTTGCCTCCGGAATATCAGATTTCAGTCAACCTTCTCGGTAGTCCAGTTCCTGAGCCAGGCAGGTCTGCTGTTCTACTCTGGAGTACTCTAAATCTTTCAGACTAGAAATCTCAACTAGTAACTCAAACCACAAATATTGAGTTTTCATCCCCCGTGTTTTACCATCAGGAGTATCAGTTTAAGGCTGTACACGCATGTCAACAACTCTTCCCCACCCTCATATTACTATAAACAGTTAAGATATTGTAAGCAACTCCAGTTACGAGTTGTTTACGATATGGAGTTCCTTACCGTATTGGTTAGAGCACTCACCTCGCAAGCAGGAAGACCCAGATTCGATTCAGGGACAGGGCAAAACCTCACGCAAGTTTCCTTATTCCACACGCTTCTGTTTACCTGGCAATAAATTGTTTGGTTTTCCAGGGGTAATAATCTCTCCCCCCCAAAAAAATTGGTCACTCAATACACGATTGTTTGTGGGACACTGCTATGCGCAATTGACTTCAAAAGTGGCTGTTTGTGTGACATTGATGTGTGCAATTGTGCTGCAATGTTTGCCTACAAATACACAGTCACTCCATTTCACAATTACTCCTGTTCTTCCGACATAATAAGGTGCTTTATCAAGTCCGAGGATTATTTATTATGATACTGTGATGGGAAGATGGGAGGGAGAATATTATGGAAAGAAGAGATCAGACGGGCCAAAGTGGCTTCTTTATCCAAACTGACCTTGTGCTCTTGAGGACTGAGCCAGGAGGCACAAATTTGCTTGTGAAATAAGCTATTGGAGGAGAAAGTGTTAGAGAAATGGTAGGCAGCTGTTCCACATTCTCATCAACAAATAATGCACGTCCTGATTTATGAATCAAACTCCATAACCATTCTGCAGGAAGGGAAACCAATTTCTAGAATTTGACACAATTTACATGTGTACAATTGAATTGATCAGAAAAATATGTTTTCAAAACAACCTTAAGATTCATTGAAATTCAGAGAATTTATTTGTTATATTGTTAGGAGTCAAATATTAATGCACGTGTCTAATATTTCTTTATGTACATTTTCTGTTACATTAAGAATAAAAAACTAATAATTCAAAAAGGAAATGCCTGAGCAAAGTTCCAGAGTATGAAGTGCGTCAATCGCCAAATGCAAAGAGGTCCTAGACGTTTTTGTGTCAAAGATTGAAAATATCCACTTGGCTGGATCTTCCTTCCCCACGTTCCCTTCCACACTCACCAGACTGTCTACCCCATCCCCTCCTTCCAGCACGGCCCCTACCACTCCCCCCTCCCGACACTCCTTTGCCCAATTACTCACACCACCCCTCAACCACCATCTCTCAGATGAAGCCCACCAACTACTACCTTGACACTTTCCCTATCCAGATGCTGGTCACCTAACTCCCCCTCCTCTCCCCGCTGCTGGCTGACACAGTCAATTAGTCGCTCTCCTCAGGTTCTGTTCTCTCCCCCTTTAAACCACTGTCATTACTCCCTTCCTCAAAAAAACTCTCCTTTGACCCCTCCAAGCTCACAAATTACCATCCCATTTACATCCTGCTCTTCCTCTTCAAAGCTCTGGAACATGTTGTCACTAGCCAGCTTTGTTCTCATGTCTCCCTCCAGTCCCTCCTCGAGCTTCTCCAATCTGGTTTCCGCCTTGCCCATAGCACAAAGACGGCGTTTGTCAAGGTCACAAATGACGTCCTCTTTCTCTCTGACCAGGGCTCCCCCTGCCTCCTCGCCCCCCCTGGACCTTTCCACTGCATTCGACACAGTTGACCACGCCATCCTCATCTACCTCGGTGGGAGTGCACGAGCTTGGTTCATGTCCTACATTACAAACCACCTTCACTTTGTCTCTTTGAACGGTTTCTCCTCCCGCCTCCACCTGGTTACGTTTATAAAGTGACTCGCTGGAGTGCAAGTCCTCTAATAATGTGTGTCAGCTTGGCTCACTCAGTAGCACTCTCGCTTCTGATTCAGAAATTTGTGGCTTCAAATCCCACTTCGGGATTTGAACTCACATAGCCTTGGCTCACACTTCAGTGTGTGCTGCATTCTCAAAGGAACCGTCATTCAGATGGGATGTTAAACCCACCGCTATTTGACTTGACATTTCTATGCACAAATTGACTGCTGCATTTGTCTACAAAATACACAGTCATTACATTTCAAAGTATATCCTGTGAAGCACTTTGAGATGTCCCCTGATGTGAAAGGCACTAAACCAAATGTAACGATTATTTCTTTTTATCTATTTAATGCAGATGTCTTGTCAACCTTGGTAATTGCTGTTCATGTCCAGCTTCCTCTGCAGATGCTCAGGATGCAGGAAACCAATCAGTTCACATCAGAGGCAGATCCTGATGCCTTTTTTTCCACAAACCATTATAACATAGGCTCTCATTTTACAGACCAAAATAACAGGGCCAGCTGTATGCTCTGGGGTCTATGCTTTGTACTAATGTTCAGTGCTCCTCTTCATCTTCTTCTGCCCTTGTACTGTGACATGTGGCATTCCTCAGGGTTCTGTACTTGCTCCTCTCCTCATTCATATCTATATGCTCCCACTTGGTCATGCCATCCCCAGACATGGGGTTAAATTCCACCTGTATGCAGATGAGACACCACTCTATCTCTCTGCCTTCACCCTGAACTCCAGGACCACTACTGTCCTGACAGATTGTCCTGGAAGAGAGCTAACTTTTTCCAGTTGAACGCCAACAAGACCAAGGTCCTCCTGATTGTCTCCCTAAAAAAAGGACGCCGTATAAGTACAAGCTCTTGTTTTTAAAAAAAATCTTTATCTAATCAAAGTGAAATTTTGAAAGTCATATACAGTATTTTTTTTGCACAAATGTTTCATCCTTATCAAGAAACATCTTGCAACTCTATTTGAAGAGCAAAATGGGGAGGGGGGGAAGGGCGAGGTATCCAACTTCGGGGCCGGAACATCTGACAGACAGTTGACATAAACTGAAGCCTGGAAGGATATCTCTATCTTAGAAGATCATCTATTGGTTTACTTTACAAATCAATAGGGCTGTCCTTGTGGACACAGTAGCCCCAGATGTTGCTTGACCTTTGCCTGACCCCATGGTTTAAGTCAGCAGAAGAAAGGAAGTGCTTGAGAGTTCACAGGAATAAAGATTTTTTCACATTATGCAGACTGGCTTCAACCAAATGTGAAAGAATTTTACGTCCTTGTATCACAGCACGCAAATTTCCTGCCTATAGTTGGCCTAGCAGTCTGGTTCTCTTGCCAATCTGCTGACTGCCCTGGTTTGTTACCCGACAGACTCTGCAGCACAGGGATATCCATCATCAATCAGACCTTCAGACCTCCTTTGAGTCTTCTGTTGGCCAGCTGGCAGGATGGTTCATCAAACAGCAGTTAATAATAATAATACTTGCATTTGATACAGAACCTTCGGCATGTCTCAAAGTGCTTCCCGGGTCTGTGGGATTATTAGCCAGACACCTGGGAGAAACTCCCTTCTCTTTCCGAATACTGGCATGGGATCTTTGTGGAGTCCTTTAGCGTATTGGTTAGAGCACTTGCCTCGCAAGCGAGAGGACCTGAGTGTGATTCCTGGCAGTACGAAATGTTAGCCAAGTTTCCTTACTCCACACGCTGTTGTTTACGTAGCAGTAAGTAGGAACCTGGTTGTTAGTCAATTGGCGGATTGCTTTTCCAGGGTTAATAATCCCTTAAAACAAATCCACAAATACTTGTGGGACCCTGCTGTGTGCAATTGGCTGCCGTGTTTTGCCCACAAAATGTACAGTCAATTCACTTTACAGTATATTCTGTGAAGGGCTTTGAGATATCTCAAAGACGTGATAAGGCGCTATATCAAATGCAAGGATTATTATTATTATCTTTAACATCCACCTGAACAGGCAGGTTTAATGTCTAACTTAAAGGATGGCAACTCCAACAATGCAGCACACCCCCAGCTCTGCTTTGGAGTGTCAGCCGAGACTGTGAGGTCAAATTCCCGATGAACCCAAAACCTCTGACTCAGATTCATTGTGCCTGAAATGAGATTCCTTTCAGAAGGCAACACAATTAAAGATTCCTGTTTCTGGTTACTCTCCCCAAAGGTTGACTTTAAATAGTGCACATTTTAGTTGGTATTTATTGATATTATGTGAAAGGCACTTATATATAAATGAAAGTTGCTGTTGTATTATACTGTGAGTTTCGGCTGAGTGCTGTGTTCTTAATGAAGAAGACAACCTGCAATTCATCTTAACCTTCAGAAAGAATGCTATTACCATTTATATAGCTTGCATTAGGTACTTTAATCATTGCAGCTAATTTGTAACAAGTATTCATTATTTATAAATCTCCCAAATCCTCTCTCACTTTATCTGAGTGATTGTTCATAAATTGTGGCCGTTCTGTAGATTATGCTTTTGAATATGAAACAGTAACAATTGATTAGTAGGTAAATACATTTTCTCAAAGAGGAGAAATAGTGAATTATTCTTATATTTCAGGCAGACCTTAAATCAACTTGTTTAAGACATAAAAAACGAGTAACCTGCTGGGCGAGAGGGCGGGGGAGGATTGGAAGTGGATCCAGTGGTGGCAGGCATTAAAGGCACAGATTGTATAACAACAACCTGATCCTTTCAGGGATAACACACAGGATGGAGAAACCATAAAGGATTAATCACAAGGATAAGGACTGCTCCCAATGGCAAAGGCAAGTCTGACCTCCACTCACACAGCCCTGTGGAAGGTGACACTCATCATTAGCGCCCTAATAAAAATAATCCTTGCATTTGATATAGCGCCTTATCACTTCGGTGAGACGTCTCAAAGCGCTTCACAAACTATACTGTTTAAGTGAATTGACTGTTTATTTTGTGGGCGAATTGCACACAGCAGTGGCCCACGAACAGTGACCAAATTATTATTTTTTGTGAAGGGATTATTACCCCCGGAAAGCGATCTGCCAATTGACTAACAACAGGGTTCCTACTTACTGCTAGGTAAACATAGACGTATGGAATAAGGAAACTTGCCTAACGTTTTGCCCTGCCGGGAATCGGGATGAAGCGGACTAGGAGGGGATGCTAGGTTGTTCTTGTAAATCTCCAGTGATCATCTTCAGACCAACAATGGTATAGATCTTGGAACAGCTCGATCATCTGTTCTCTCTTCGTGGGAATAATAGAAGGTGATATTAACAGTAAGCCTTGCATTTGATACCACACCTTATCAAGTCATTCAAATGTTTCAAAGTGCTTCACAAGTTTTACTGTAAAGTGCAGTGACTGTATATTTGTAAGCGAGCGCGGCATTTACCCTCTCAATAACATGCGTATTGTTATGCCTTAGGTGTCAGTATGCCTTAGTTGGTTGCATTGTCATCTCTGAGATCTAGAAGGTTGTAGGATTCTGTAGTAATTTTCAAAAGGGAATTGGATATATACTTGGGGAAAAAGCTAATTAGTTGAGCTAATTGGATAGCTCTTTCAAAGACCCGGCACAGGCACAATGGGCCGAATGGCCTCTTTCTGTGTTGTAGGATTCTATGATTCTAGGATCAAGCCCCATGTCTAGACTTTGAACTCATATAGGGTGACACTCTAAAGCAGTGCTGGGATGTGCTGCATTGTTGGAGGTCACTGCTGTCTTTCAGGTGAGATGTTAAACTGCCTATTTAGGGGGACATTAAAGATCTCATAGCATTATTCAATAAGACAAGGGAGTTCCTTCCCATCCCTGGCCACCAATCCCCCAAATAAAATTATTTACTTCATAGGGGTTTTGCTGTGCACAAATTAGCTGCTAAATTCACCTACAAAATACACAGTCCCTCCACATTACAGTGTATTCTGCGAGCGCTTTGAGCGTTGTTTTCCCAATATGAAAGGCATTGTCCTGCAGCTCAGTGGTTAGAGTACTCACCTCTCAAGCGAGAGACTTGGGTTCGATTCCCAGCAGGGCGAAACCTTGGGCAAGTTTCCTTACTCCACACGCCTAATAATAATCCCTCAAGAAAAAGCAATAATAAATTGGTCACTTCAATCTATGACTGTTTGTGGGACACTGCTGTGTGCAATTTGGCTGCCACATTTCGCCCACAAATATACAGTCAATTCACTTTACAGTATATTCTGTGAAGCACTTGAGACATCTAGAAAACGTGAAAGCGCTATATCAAGGATCATTATTATTATTATTGTATCAAATGCAATGACTATTTCAGAATTATTATTCTGTATATTATACACAAACATACAAGCCAAATTCAATCTCTTCCAACCTAGCTGGACGAACAGCAGGAAGCTTCCCAGAAAGTACTCTGAATGGCAAGCTATACAGTTTTAGCTGGTTAGACACCAGCAGTACCCCAACACACACTCTGGGGTCCCCAAGCCTTGGCTCTTGCCAACCTGAGCCTAATATCCTCTGGAATTAGATAAGCAGGTGAGTCCTTTTGGGTAGAGAGTGTGCATTTCATTCCAAACACTGACATTTCCACACGTGGGTCCCAAATATGGAACTCTTAGTCTGATTTGATACTCTTAAGCATAGTGATGGGTTTCAGCATTTTTCAGACACCCAGTTGAAATATATAATGGATAAGAACCACACATTCACACCTACTAGAGGTAAGTCAGGTTGCTAAATAATCACATTACACTAATTGCATTTTTAAAAGAATAAGTGAAAGAATATTGAAATATGCCCTGTAAAAGCAGCCATTCTGTTATATTAATCCACCAATGCAAGGGAACAGTATCTTGCACTAATGAATGCATTCCACACAGGCCACTTCATAAGATCAGATGGGCTAAAGGGCTTTCTTCTTCCAGACTAATCTTGTGATCTTGTGTGATCTGAACACATACTGTTCTGTTGGAAAATTGGATGAAGCCCATTAAATGGAGCCTTTGTATCAACATAAGACATGTCTGCCTGTTCAGGAGGACCTCACAAGATCCCATGGCACTATTCAAAAAGAAAAGGGAGTTTCTCCCAGTGACCTGGCCAACAATCCCCCAGATAAAATTGGTCACGCATTTCATGGCTGGTTGTGGGACTTTGTTATGCACAAATTGGCTGCTGCATTTGCCTACAAAATGCACAGTCACTATACTTTACTGACAAATCCTTTGAAGTGCTTTGAGTCATTTTAACGATGTGATAAGGTGCACAAACTGATTGGAATTTTAGTTCATCTCAGGCCTGTCACATGTTGCTGCCACTGCACATGATGTTGTGCTAGGAGGAAGCTCACGGTAGAGTGTTTTGACGTTGGGCAGTCACAAGTGAAGGAAACAAACCGGCTTCTGTTTCCAATCAACTGTTTATGGTCTTCCAACAGAGGTGAAAAATGCAGTGTCATACCAAAATTTATTACCAAACCACAATGTTCTTTGTTTATTAGATGCAATCGAACAAAACCAGCAATTGATGGAAGATGGGGGAATGGACATACACACACCCTCATATACACCCTCACATACAAACACATACATACACACACCCTCATATACACCCTCACATACATACACCCTCATATACACCCTCAGATACATACACCATCATATACACCTACATACATACCACACCCTCATATACACCCTCACACACATGCGCACACCCTCATATACACCTTCATACACATACACACACCCTCATACACCATCACATACATACATACACACACACACACATACCCTCACACACACAACAAGATTACATTTGTATTGCGCCTTTCACGTTGGGAGGATGTCCCAAGGCGCTGGACAACATTTCAGCCCCGAGCTGGGGTAGGGGGGAGGGAGAAGGGAGGGGAGGGGAAAGGGGGTGGCCGATGGCATGGTCAAAGAGGAGGGCCTTGAGGCAGGACTTGAAGGAGGCTAAGGAGGCGGCGAGGCGGAGTGATTGGGGGATGGAATTCCAGAGGTGGGGGCAGAGTGGCTGAAGGCTCTCCCGCCAATGGTGAGATGGGTGGGTCGGGGGACGTGGAGCAGGCCGGTGCCAGCTGAGAGGAGAGAATGGGCGGGTTGGTAGGGGGTTAGGAGGTCTCAGAGGTAGGGTGGAGTGAGGCCATGGAGGGCTTTGTGTGTGAGGACCAAGATGTTGAACTGGATCCTCTGAAGGATAGAGAGCCAGTGGAGTCGGGCGAGAGTGGGGGAGATGGTCACGGAGTTTGGTGCGGGAGAGGACACGGGCTGCAGAGTTATGGATTATCTGCAGCCTGTGGAGGGAGGAGTTGTGAAGGCCGACAAGTCGAGTCTGGAGGTGATGAAGGCATGAACAAGAGTTTCAGTGGCCTGAGGGGTGAGGTAGTGGCGGAGTCGGGCAATGTTATGGAGGTGAGGGAAGGCAGAGCGGGTCATGGCTTGGATGTGGGTAAGAAAAGACAGTTGAGGGTCGAACAAGACACCTAGGTTCCTGACTGGCTGGTGAGTTGAAGTGTGCAACCATGGAGGTTGATGCTGAGGTGAGGTGCTGAGGCACTGGCGCGAGCCAATCAGGAGTGCCTCAGTCTTGTTCACATTCAACTGTAGAAAATTTGCCCTCATCCAGGACACACACACATACACATGCAAGTGAAGGTTTAGCTTCCTCTTGAATGCATCTATGCTATCTGAAAGCAGCAGCTACGCAGAAAGCAATTTCACACATTGAAGACTGGTATGTGTTGCCATATTTATTCCTTCCCCACCCCATTTCTCCCCTATTTTTTACCATCCTAAATTAGACCCAAATATTCTGGCAACATGTCAGGAGGATGGAATGCGGACTGCCCAGTGCTAATGCCAAAGCCAATCTTAGTTTATCCCACAAGATGACACTTGGATACTACATGCTTCTCAGGGATCACTGAGCTGAGATTCAGGAAAAATTCTTTGCAGGAAACGGCTGAATGGGCTTCAGACTTGGAGCTTGCAATCAGAAGTTCACAATTCAAAGCTGTAGGTAACACATGCAGCCCAAGTGTTTTAACTCCTTCACTGGCACAAATCGTATATTGAGGTTCTGTTATAAAAAGCAATAAATAATAATAATCCTTGCATTTGATATAACACCTTATCACATCTTCGAGACATCTCAAAGCTGAATTATGTTTCTATTTGCTACGTGATCTTTGCTTTTTGTTCAGAGAAACATTTTCAACATTAACCCAATTATAATCCTTATATTTGTTATAAACCGTGTCACATCAGGAAAATAACAACTTGCATTTATATAGCGCCACTCATGCAGGGTAGCGGCCCAGAGCACTTTCAAAGCACATCACAGAATTTACCATAAAGTGTAGCGTTGGTGTCTCAAAGCACTTCACAGGTTTCACTGTAAAGTGTAGTGACTGTGTGTTTTGTAGGCAAACGCAGCAGCCAATGTCCCACACACAGCCATGAGGTGAACAACGGTTTGTTTTTATGTTTGAGGTGGATTTTGGCAAGCAGGCGTTTGTGAAATTTTGCAATGACAAAATTTTAAAAAAGCATTTTACTTAGTAAACTTATTTTTTTTACAAACAAATATTTGGCATCGAAAATGCAGTGACGTGAGTTTCGCTGGCAAAGGATGAACTACATCACAAGCGCATGACGTCATTGCAACTAAAGTCAGCCAAGGCTTAGCGTCTACTGAACCCTGGGCTGTTGAAATTGGTCTTTCTTCTTGTGGGACTGCCACGTTCTGAGCGCTGAAGTTTCAATCCAAAGGATGTGAGGAGTGTACAAGGTTTCAGGCACTCCCACACACTGCTCCGGAGCACCACACAGTGGCGCTGTATATCCCACTACTGGGGAAATTTAAAGATACCTTATTGAAAGTTACTGATGGATGAGCTCTGCAAGGATCATGTCATACAAGGAAGGGAGAAAGCGGAAGATTTAGTGTCCAATATTTCTGGGAAAATGTAAGGATGGAGCAAATCAGTCTGTCTGGGAGATAGATTTTTTTTGTGTGGACAAGAGGTTAAATAAAGACAAAATGATTCAGGACTAGATAGAGAGGATAAGGTTTAAAAGGTCTCAACAACAACAACAAATTACATTTGTATAGCGCCTTTCACCTCGGGAGTATGTCCCAAGGCACTGAAAGTCTCCTAGTTGTGTCTTCAACATGAACAGCAAATCTGTCAAATCTTCAGACAAACACCACCATTTGTATTGCTTTATCAGAGGGATTTTTATTTTATCTTGGTCTGGTTTGATTCTTCTTGTTTTGGTTGATTTTAAAAATCCCATGGAACTACTTGAAAAGAGAAGGGAGATTCTCCCAGTGTCCTGCCAACATTCTCACAGTTATTCACTTCATGGGTGTTGGTGGAACATTACTGTCAGGCTGGCTCAGTTGATAGCATTCTCACCTCGAGTCAGAAGGTTGTGGGTTCAAGCCTCGTATGGGGAATTTGAACTCACATAGTCTAGGCTGATGCTCCAATGCAGTGTGCATTTTGCAGGTGCTGTCTTTTAGATGAGATGTTAAACCAAAGTCCTGTCTGCCTGTTCAGGTGGATGTTAAAGGTCCTATTGCACTATTCAAAAAAGAGAGTTTCTCCCGGTGTCTTGGCCAACATTTCCCCAAATAAAATTGGTCACTCAACTCATGGCTGTTTGTGGGACACTGCTGTGTGAAAATTGGCTGCTGCTTTCACCTACAAATACACAGACACTACTCTTTACAATAAACTCCTGTGAAGATGTCCTGTCGTAAGGTGCTGTATGAAATGTAAGCACTATTAGTATATTGATTTGATTCTGCACTCCAAGAGGTGAGTGGGCAGTATTCTGATGCCACCTAGTCTAAGGTAGATGATGGTGCAAATCCAGACCAGGAGAGAGACTCTAGCTTGAGTCTATAGTTTGTGTAGTATTTGTGACCATCAACAACACCACAACAATTTATAAATATTTATATACAGTGCATTTCATGTCGAAATAATGTCCCAAAGCACTGAACAGTCAAGGGTTTGAATCCGAGCTGGGGGTTGCCATCAAGAGCGGTGGGGGCCAAGCCGGTGGGAGTGGGAGGGCGATCAAAGGCACGGTCAAAGAAGAAGATCTTGAGACAGGCTTTGAAGGTGGCAAGGGAGGAGGTGAGGCAAAGGGATTCCAGGATGGAGTTCCAGAGGTTGAAGAACTGGATGCAGAAAGGCTGAAGGCCCAACCACTGATGGTTGGGCAGCCAGGGCGGGGGGCATGGAGCAGGCCAGAGCCCACCAATTGGAAGGAACGGGAGATGACCACTTATTGAATACAAATATCCCTTGATTACAGCAGGAATCAAAATTAATAAAGAATGGCAAACACAGCAATAACTGTAGCACGATTGAGTGAAGAGTCAGCAAAAAAAAGGGCAGTAAATGTTTCAAAGGTTTGCTGAAATTTCAAAGCTCAAGTTCTGAGCTTCATTCCCATGCCTGGAGTCAAGGGAATTAAAGGGACTAAAATAAATGTAAATCCAGCCAAGTTGAAGTTTTTTTTGTTCAGCCGGGTGTCTGACATATCCGTAAACCCCTCACCATGCTTAAGAGTATGCAAACCAAGCTAAGATTTCCATGCATCGCATCTACACATGGAAATCCCAGAGATAGATTGTTGGAATGGAAATGTAGGCTCTCTCCTTGGAGGGACACATTCTGTTTACCTAATTCCGGAATGTATTAGGCATAGGTTGGCAAGAACCAAGGCTTGGGGACCCCAGAGTATGGGTTGGGATACTGCTGGTGTCTAACCAGCCAAAACCGCCATTGATATTGCAGCTGGGACCACCTTATCTATTAGGGCTTTGGCTTGTAGTGTTAACAGGAGCTGAGTGGGATGTCTCCCTGCCCCCAATGACCTGTCTACCCTTCCGGGTCTTGCCAATGAGCTGTGCTGTCATCAGCAGTGCCATGGAATACCGCAGACCCACCTGGCTCAGGAACTGAACTACCAAGACTAGCGCAGAAGGCTGGCTCGATTCCGAAATTCCATTGCCAAGCAATTCATTTTGGAGCCAGTTCAGCTCCAAGTTGACATTGTTTACCTCCCCACAAGGAGGAAGTCAAAGACAGGAGCCTCGTCACTCCACCGAGAGACAGACACTGTCACACAGCACCTTCAGTGATGAATGAAATGAAATGACAGAGTAAGTACTCAGGGAGCAGTCAGAGCCTGTCACCACTGTTGCAGTTAGTATAGCAGTCAAATTCATGATATCACTACACATTTCAGCTAATAAGTTTCCCGGGGCAGATTCTGGCAACTCAAGTAAGCATGTAGTTGTATATTATTCAGATTAGGTCAGATTGAAACATGTACAGTCTTGCTTGTAATTAAAAGACCTGCGGAAGTCCCTGACCATTAATCTTTTAATAATTGACATTTACATTACGTCAAATATAATTGGAGTACTTTTAGGTCAACACTTTTTATCAACGCATGAGTTTGCCCTTTTCTGCCAGTTTTCCCTGCTCTTCTCCTGAAGGCTTTGCAAAACACAATTCAAGATACACCCTCAGGTACCCTCACCCCCGTGATCTTTCATGGAGTTATATAGAGAGAACAAGCATGGAAACAGGCATAAGTAATCCATGCTACTGTTTATATGCCATACGAGCCCCCACCCTTCCTATTCCCTTCTCCCTCATGTATGTTTCCAGTTTTCTCCAGTCTCTGCCAACAGTTTCTCTTCCAGCCCCTGTACAGTCTAGCTCTGTCCTTGGTCCCCTCCTCTTCAACCTCTACATGCTCCCCTTCGTGACATCATCCGCCAACATGGGGTCAACTTCCACATGTTCATGGATGACACCCAACTCTATCTCTCTGCCTCCACCTTCGATTCCAGGACAACTGACGTCCTGACAAAATGTCTGTCTGACATCAAGTCCTGGATGAGAGCCAACTTTCTACAGCTGAATGTCAGCAAGACCGAGGCTCACCTGATTGGCTCCCGCCAGAGCCTCAGCACCTCAGGCATTGGCAGCTTAGCCTCCATTATTGCTCACTCCATCT
Source organism: Callorhinchus milii (assembly GCF_018977255.1). Lineage (NCBI taxonomy): Eukaryota > Metazoa > Chordata > Chondrichthyes > Chimaeriformes > Callorhinchidae > Callorhinchus > Callorhinchus milii. The sequence goes on along the minus strand of NW_024704743.1, from coordinate 8,204,360 downwards.
CACCAAGCCAGTCAGGAACCTGGGCATCTTGTTCGACCCACAACTGTCCTTTCTCCCCCATATCCATGCCATGACTCACTCTGCCTTCCCCCACCTCCGTAACATTGCCTGACTGCACCACTACCTCACCTCTCAGGCCACCGAAATCCTCATACACGTATTCGTCACCTCAAGGCTCGACTATGGAAATACTCTTCTTGTTGGACTCCCCAACTCTTCCCTCCACAAGCTGCAGATCATCCAGAACTCTGCAGCTCATTTCCTCTCCTGCACCAGATACCGTGAACCCATCACCCCCACCCTCGACCGGCTCCACTGGCTCCCCATTCCTCAGAAGGCAGAATTTAAAATCCTTGTTTTCACTTTCAAGGCCATCCACGGCCTTGTCCCCTCCTCCATCTCTGACCTGCTGACCTGCTGTCCCCTCCTACATCTCTGACTCTGCTGACCTATCAATCTGTCCACTACCTCCACTCAGCAGGCTCCAGCCTGGTCCAGGACTCCCGCCTGACCTGCCCTACCACCAGCAGCTGGGCTTTTGGCCTCTCTGCCCCCACTCTTTGGAACTCATCCCACAATCCCTTCACCTTATTCCCTCTCTTGACTCCTTCAAGGCACAACTCAAGACCCTCCTTTTTTTTGACCATGTCTTCAGCCGCTCTCTTACCCTCCCTCTGCCCTCCCTCATCCCAACCCTGCCCCAAGGCTCGGGTCCTGATCCTTGACTGTTCAGCACCTTGGGGCGTCCTCCCAACGTGAAAGGTGCTTTACAAATGTCATTTTGTTTTTGTTGCTGTTTCTCTTAAATACATTGATGTTATTTGCTTCTGCCTGCGAGTTCCACAATCTCATCAACTTCTGTGTAAGAACGTTCCTCCTAAATTTCCTATTAGATCTACTTGCAGCTAATATTATATTCATGTCCTCTAGTTATGGACTCACTAATAAATGGAAACAATTGAGACTTCCTCCCAACGTGAAAAGGCACGTCTAAATGCCAAACGTATTTTGCCGAACATTATGTTTGGTATCAGAAGAAATTGGAAGAAGGGTATTAGAGGGAAATTGAGAAAGAGCAGAGAATCGGGATTCGGATGGAGAAAAAAGCACTGACATTAATACAATTGGTTGAATGCTCTCCTACCGAGTCACACATTTCTATGGTTACAACCATGTCAGGCCAAACAACTAATGGATAGGATAGAGGATGCTGTAGAGGGATGGCTGGTTATAAAATTCATTTCTCCAAGCCTTGGGTCTTGCCAGCCTGCACCTAATACTCTCTGGAATTGTTGCATCCCTCCAGGGAGAAAGTGCACATTCTATTCCAGACACAGAGAAATTTCCAGGTGTGAATGGCGTACATATGTACTCTCAGTTTGGTTTGCATATTCTTAAGCATGGGGATAGGTTTTTGTATGTGCCAGACATCGAGCTAACAAAAAAAAACAATAATTTTATTTGCCTTAAACATTTCTTCTTATAAAATCTATTAACAAATATCATAGATTATGAAAGTTTTGGTCACATTTTGGGAACAAAGCTCAACAAGGTGAGAATAACATAATTCAAGAGAAGGATCTGGGAGTGGAATTAATGGGCCTTACAATCTTAAGGGGTGTGAAAGAACAGAGAGACCTGGGGGTTCAGGTAAATGAATTCTTGAAGGTGGCAGGACAGATAGATAAAGCAGATAAAGCGGTAAAAAGGGCATATGGGATACTAGGCTTCATAAATAGGGGCATAGAGTACAAGAGTCAGGAGGTTATGATTAACCTATATAAAACACTGGTTAGGCCTTAGTTGGAATACTGCGCCCAGTTCTGGGAACCACACTATAGGAAGGATGTTAAGGCATTGGAAAGGGTTCAGAGGAGATTTACAAGAATGGTACCAGGAATGAGGGACCCTGATCATGAGGAAAGGCCAGAGAGGTTAGGATTATTGTCATTGGAGCAGAAAAGATTATGAGGAGACCTAATATAGGTCTTCAAAATCATGAGGGATTTGATAGGTTAGAAAGGGAAAAACTGTTTCCACTGGTGGGTGTGTCGGTGACTCGAGGTCACAGATTCAAAATAATATCTAAAAGAAGCCGAGGGGAGGTGAGAATTTTTTTTTCACGCAGCGAGTTGTTCAAATCTGGAATGCATTGCCTGAAAGGGTGGTCGAGGCCAATTCGATAACTACTTTTAAAAACGCAGTGGATGGGTATTTGAGAAGGACGGGTTTGCAGGGTTATGGGGAAAGGGCTGGGGAGTGGGGTTGACATTACTTTGCTCTTTTCAAAGAGCCAGCACAGACTTGATGGGCCGAACGGCCTCTTTTTGTGCCGTACGATTCTATGATTCTATGATTCTATATTCATTCACCCTTCAGTGGGGTCAAATACTTTCTCAGCATCTAGCATTGTGAAGACGAGATTACAATCCAATTGAATATCCTTCACAGAGTCATTATATTCTACACAGAATGGCTAAATGTGGATATCTGCCATAGTGAGGGAATTGGTGATGTGACTTAGAAGAAAGATCTAAATAAGGACCCGAGAGTGCTTATTGCTTATTGCTTAGAAGGAGCATCGTCAGATATTAAAGCCATCAGTATTACTGGTAGCAAAGAGGCTCATAATCTTGGTGTGAATGCTGTCCTGGTTATAAGAATATGAAACACTTGGTTTAATAATGCAGCAAAGATGCATAATAAAATCTGTGATCAAATAAAAAGGATCCTAAGACTGTAGGGATGAGATAAAGTGATGTTCTGCTGGAAGGGAAGATTACACTTATTATTACACATTGGTTATTATTACCAATTAATATTAGACATAGATATCTTTCTAGGTTAAAGGAATAAATGGGAGTGAACCTGGAGACATCCTGGCTAGATTAGACCACATTTTTGTTTCTCCTTTAATAATAATAATAATGCTTGCATTTGTTTTGGCGCTTTATCATATCGTTGAGACGTATCAAAGAACTTCACAGAATATGCTATAACATAATTTCGCTGTATAGTTTGTGGGCAATATGTGGCAGCCAATTGCGAACAGCAATGTTCCACAAAAAATAACCAAATTCTTCTTTTTTAATGGATTATTACCCCCGAAAACCAATCCGCCAATTGACCACCAATCAGGTTCCTACTTACTGCTAGGTAAACAGATAAACTTGCCTAAGGTTTCACCCACCTGAAAATCGATCCCGGGTCCTCTCGATTGCTGGCGAGTGCTCTAACTAATATGCTAATATTAATAACTAATATTTCTTTTGGGCAGCTTTATTCATTTTTTGGGGAATATTTGCAGTGAATGTCAGGGTTGGAAAAAACAAAAGGAAACCTTTTTTTTCTCTCCGTTGCAAAATATTCACCCCATTCCATGATGATGATGCAGCATCTATCAAGCTCAATACTAGCCTTGTTTGTATCACTAGCCTTTTTTTTGACTAGTGCCGTGTGACTTCATCCGAAAATAAATACAATTTTATTCATTATGAAAAAATTAAAGTCGCTGCACTCTGAACTCATCGGGTCACCATTTTATTGAGACTGTAAATGTGACACGTGAAAAGATGCGCTTGTCTAAAAACAATGGCAAGTTTATGTTTTTGATTCAATCCACAATGGAAAAAGTTAGATGCTTCTTGAATAAGTGGAGCATTCATCGCTGATTCTGCACTGTCAACGTTTGTGCCGCAAGACATACCAGCTCAGCAACCATTGTGACAGCTGTCGAGGGCATTCCCCACATGAGCTGAATCTGTCCAAAATCTTCTCGAAAGCACAAGACTGCTCCTTTGAAAGCTCAGCTCATAAAGGCATTGCCGAGTCTGACATTGAGCTGTACAGACCAGGTAGATCCCACGTTTGATCCTGTCTGTGCTCAATAAGATGATCTCAGTTGTGCGGCAGGTAGAAAATTCTTTGCTACAGTTGTCCTGCTGTTCCCGTGCTAGGGAGGAGATAAATATTAATCATCTTCACAGTCGATATTACGCCTTTCAGGTCAGGAGGACATCACAAAGAGCTTCACAGAATTATTGCTGCAAAGTGCAGTGGTTGTTTATTTTACAGGCAAACACGGCAGCCAATTTGCACCCAGTGGTGTCTCACAAATGCCATGAACTGAATGATCAATTTTATCTGGGGCTTTGGTTGTCTAGGACAGCAAGAGAAACTTCCTTTTCGTTTTGATAGTGCTATGAGATCTTTAACTTCCACCTTAACAGCAGACACACATGCATACACAACCTCTGATCCCCCCACAAACTCCAACACATACACACTGCACAATCTCCAACCACCCCCCCCCCAACCCCCCACACCCCACACCCCCACACAGGCAAACCACAAACCACACACCACATCACACATACACACAAACCGCGCACACACATACTCACAAGCTTTTATAGTGCTCTGGTCAGGCTAGACTAAGATACAGTTCTGGTCATGACATTTAGCTGCTTAGAGAATAGTGACTGTCCTCCTTGGGGGCAAGGTAAGGGCGGTCTCCTTGGAATTAAACTGGCTCCAAGGTGACATGCACTGCCAATGAAATGTTGGAATTGAGCAAACCCTCCGTGGCTCGGTAGTCCGATTCCTGATCCAGGTTGATCCACAGTATTCCAGGAGCTGCTGATGAAGGCACTGCCTCTCCAACCTCCTCACTCTTCAATCCACTAGCCGGTGCCTCCACTTGACTGGCACTGGCCTCCTGCTCATTCCTCGCACCTTCCACCCCACCATTGGAAGTTGCGCTTTCAGCCCCTATGTCACGAATCTCTGGGACATACTCCCTCAATCCCTCCGCCTTTTTCAAGTCCTACCTGAAAACCTTCCTCTTCAACGTGCTTAGGGCCTACCCACCTACCCACATACCCCGGCTCGGAGTCAGGCTCCGCCACTGTTAAGCGCTCTGAGACGCTACCCTGTGTGGAGGGAGCCACATAAGTGCAAGTTGTTGTTGTTGTATGACAGCACAGAGAGCCTGGCTCATTGGTAGGACCTGGAAGGGCAGATCAATCATTGGGGGCAGAGAGTCATCCCACTCAGTCCTGGAAGCCCAAGCCCTAATGGATATGGTGGTCCTAGCTAGACAAGCAGCGGGAAAGTTTGCCAGACAGCAATATCAATGGGAATGTGTGCAGTCCAGCAGTACCCCCAATGCAAACTCTGGGGTCCCCAAGCCTTGGCTCTTGCCAACCTTCGCCTAATACTTTTCGGAATTAGGTAAGCAGGATGTGTCCCTCCAGGGAGAGAGAGCGCATTCCATTTCAACAATCTATCTCTGGGATTTCCATGTGTAGGTGCGATGCATGGAAATCTTAGCTTGGTTTGTACGCTCTTAAGCACGGTGATGGCTTTCCGCATGTGTCAGAGGCACCCAGCTGACCAAAAATAAAAGGTGTCTAGGCACTAGAGGCAGTGCAAAGGAGAGCAATGATGAGGATCCCCAGTGTTAGAGGAATGAGCTGTAAGCAATGATTAGACACGTTTGGACTCTTCAGTCTCAAGAGGAGATGTAAGTTTATGAGTTACTGATGCTGTAATACAAGAGGCTGACCAGCATTCGTCAGAATGAAGTTAATGTTTTAATACAACCAAATTATTATTGATAAGTTGTTATATCATATTTACAAATACTTACAACCGGGGACACGTGGTTTGGATTCAAAGGTGATCCAATTCTTTCTCCGTGAGAGAATGATGACCGCTTTGTGTATTTTAATCTGAGCTCCTTCTCCTTCTGCCTCAGTATCTTCCTCTTTCCTCTCTGTGTCTCTGAGTCTCTTATACAGACAGTCGAGGAGGAGTTTTTCTCTCTCCGTCCAGGTATAAAATGGCAGCCATCTCTCTCTCTGTTTCACACGAGACACCTCTCCCGGCCGAGCGGTCACCTGTCTACCTGCTACTGAAACCACTCCTGACCAGCTCATGCCGGTTCTTTCCTTGTTTCCATATTTGCATTCCAGGTCTTCCAATTGCTTCTTACATCCTCCTATCAAAGAGGGTGCCCCTGATCATGCTACCTCCAAGAGCAACTGTGTCTGTCACCACCACATTCACCTTTGGAATTCACGTAGGCCGACACAACAAAGTCTCTCTCCCACAGAAACCAGCCCACTCGAGCAGAAGGGGTGGGGGGGAGCGGGGGGGAGACTGCAGCCACACTCTTTCTGCTGGGATACACCAAGTGTGATCACCAAGTGCATAAAATCATCAGCTTATAGGTGTATAAATTTTAAATGGGATTGAAAAAGTAAACCCAGATCAATACTTCATCATGACAGTAGAATAAGAAGACATAGGTTCAGAGTTGTAAAGAGGAATTACAAGACAGATACCAGAAACATTTTCTTTATCAAGGGGTTAAGTAATGTCTAGAACATGTTGCCAGGACAGGTGGTTAAGGCCAAGATACTGGACTCATTTAGAAACTAACTAATGGGGGCGGCAGGGTGGGTATTCTGGATTGATGGGGCTTGTTTATCCAAACCAACCTTGTGATTGTTTAACCATCTACTCAAACACATTATAAATCCCATATACAATACACACACACAAATACACCACACATCACAACAACTTGCATTTACATAGCACCTTTCACATGGGGTGTGTTCTGGAGTGTTTAAGCACATCACACCCGCTCACACACATAAACCATACACAAACCAATCATGATACACACACACATACACATACAGATGATATGATGAAGACTTTTGTGATGATAATTTTAGCAAAAGTTAACTAAAAAAAGTTTATTCAAGTGAACTATGTCCTTAGAGAAACATTTGATCATATGAGCAAAGCAAATCCCTCTGAAATCAAGATATCTCTGAAAAATAAACATTTTGAGCAGAAGGTTGTTTCTTCATTTATAATCTCTGCTATTGACTAAGATGAAACCATCAGATTTCATAGATTGCCTCTATGATGAATAGATCATTCTCTCTGTAAGCACTGAAGCCAATTCACCTTGAGATCAATTTCAAGCACTGCGATGGAATAGTAACTTCTAAGGTTTCACTCAATGGTTGTTTTCCTAAAGACTCATTGCAGTTATCGTTCCACGTGCAAATCTCTTTGTAGACCAGGCTCAATGGGCTGAATATAATATTCATGAAACATGAAGTCCTGTAGCTCAGTGGTTAGAGCACTCGCCTTTGCAAGCAAGACACCTGGGTTCAATTCCAGGCAGGGCGAAACCTTGGCCAAGTTTCCTTACTCTACACGCCTAATAATAATAAGCTCTCCAAAAACAAAAACAATAATAAATTGGTCATTTTCAATCCACGACTGTGTGGGACACTGCTGTGCGCAATTGGCTGCCGCGTTTCGCCCACAAATATACGGTCAATTCACTTTACAGTATATTCTGTGAAGCACTTTTAGACGTCAAGTAAAATGCACTATATCAAATGCAAGGATTATTATTATTATTATATTATTATATATTATATAAAAACAGATCACTGGGAAAACTCAGCAGGTAAGGAGCATCTATGGAGAAACAAAAGTGGGTCAACGTTTCAGAAATCAAGGTTATCATGTTATTGAGATGTTTTGAGAATGAGTGATCTCAATCCTGTCTTCCCCGACATCCAGACACTCACAGTGCTCCTGCAGAAGTGGAGAGAGAGAGAACTCTGACTGATTTTGCGTTCCTTGGTCCAGGGCTCTGAGACTAGTTGTAGCAGCCCTACTGCTGATTTGCCGGAGCTCAGCTAACTCAAAACAAACCAGAGCTCAAAGCTGAGACTTTCGTTGTTTGCATAGCCCAGTACCAACCGTACATTCAGCCACTCAGCCTTGGGGAGTGGGGACAGAGGTTGGGAGGAAGAGGGGGCACACAACTAAGGAATGTATAAAGAGTATGTGTTCTTGGCCACGTTTTCATCAACAATGCCTCGAAACTCTGGAACACTCTTGCTGTATCCCTCCGCCTTGCGCCCTCCTTCACTATCTTCAGGTCGCCCTTCGACCATGCTTAGGGCCACTTCCCCCCTCTACCAGCTTGGTGTCATCCTCCACTACTGTCAAGTGCTGTGGGGTGCTACCCTGTGTGAGGGGTGCTATATAACTGCAAGTTGTTGTTGTTGAAGAGTTTACTTCTATCCTTTCAGCAGGAAAACTCAGACCAGGGCCTGGAAGTAATGCCACAGTGAGTTCTTGATGCTGATGGTAATATCGAAGGGAGACACTGAGCTGAAGTGCGATGATCCCCCAGGGGATAGAGGGGAAAAATAAAGGCGCTATTCAAATGTAATTTGTTGTTGTGGTGATCTTGTGAAAAATGAATGGAGAAATCACTTCAGACACACAAACAAATTGCTGAGCTCAAAGAGTTGAGAGTAATCCCTTTTTCTGAGTCAAAGATTTAAAATAAAGCACAAAACAAGTAATATTTCATCTTTAAACAGTTATCCCAAAGTTTTCTGTGTTTAAAATATTTATATGTGCACATAATAATATCCTTGCATTTGATATAGCACTTTATCATTTCAGTGAGACAACAACGTGCATCTATATGGCCCCCCCTCACTCAGGGTAGCATCCTAGAGTGCTTAGTGGCAGAGCATGATGCTGAGTTGGGGGGAGATGGGGTGACAGTAAAATAGGTCTTCAGGTGCAAGGCGGAGGGATAGAGGAAGAGTGTTCCAGAGTTTTGGAGATAGTAGCTGAAAGCGCAGCCACTAAAGAAGGACATGCAGAAGGTTGGAGCCAGTCGAGTTCAGGCAGCGGATTTTGGGATGGGGATAAGCAGATCAGAAAGGTAGGGAGCTGCCAGGGCAGGAAGGGATTTGAAAATGAGTGTGAGGATCTTGAAATCGATCCGATGAGGAGCCAGTGGAGCCTGGTTAGAACTGGTGTGATGGGGGTACAGAGTTTGGTACGAGTGAGTATGCAGGCGGCAGAGTTTTGGATCTTGTGTATGGTGGAGCTGGGGAGATCGGCACAGAGGGCATTTGAGAAGTTGAGTTAGGAAGTGACGAACACTTGGACAAGTGTTTTGGCTGCGTCTGGGGTAAGGTACAGTCAGAGGAGGGCAAAGTGGTGGAGGTGGAGGAAGGTGGTCCTGGTCAGGGACCAGATGTGGGGAAGGAAGAACAGCTGTGGCCTAGGTTGTGCTCTGGTTTGGTAAATCTAAGGGATTGGCCAAGGAGGTTGAGGAGGTCAGAGCCATAGGATAGAATACATTGATGGGAGCCAATGAGACGCCTCAAAGCCCTTCACAGAATATACTGTAAAGTGAATTGACTGCATATTTTGTGGGCGAAATGATGCAGCCAATTAAGCACAGCAGTATCCCACAAACACTCGTGGATTGAGTGACCAAATATTTTTTTAAAAAGGGATTATTACCCCCAGAAAATGATACAGCAATCGACTAACAACTTGATTCCTACTTATTGGTAGGTAAACAGAGGCATGTGGAGTAAGGGAACTTATCTAAGGTTCTACCATGCCCGGGAATCAAACCTGGGTCCTCGCGCTTGCGAGGCGAGTGTTCTAACCAATATGCTAACGAACATGCCCACATTGTAAAGAGTGCTTTATGAGAGGAAAGAAGAAGTTCACATTTTTATCATGCTATCCCATGTCAAATATCTGAAGCACGGTAATCACTGCCAAGAATAGCAACTGTTTAGTAGACAAGTACGGAAGCCATTTTGTGCAGAACAAGATCCAACAAACAGCCTTGAGGCGAGCAATCATTTGTACCTGGAGAACCTTATGGTCAGGTCAATACACTTTTTGAACAGTACGATGAGATCTTTAACATTCACCTGAAGTCAGGCAGACCGACGCTGTTCTTCAGACATTGACGGTAGTTCTGACAATTCAGCATTCACCAGCACTGCACTGGAAAGTCATCTTAGACTATGTGCTCAAATTCTAAAATGAGCCTCAAAACCACAATCTTCTGACCTAGAGGCAATGGGGCTACCAACTGAGCCAAGCTGATACCTAATAGTTGCACAGAATTGCAACACTTAACTTGAACAATTGAATGAATTTGTTGTAGTGCTCGGAATTTTATTGCAATACAAGAGAGCAATCTAACACTGCAATGATTTAACAGTGCAGATGTGCCTGAAAGTGTAAAATGGCCCTTTTAGACTTTCAGGGATACTCCTACACTGTATAAGGACTCTCCCAATCCCCAATACACATACACACAGAAAGGTCTGTATATAGTGAGGACTTCGATTTAACTCTCCTTGGAGACTCTGAGCTCAGATTATCAATGTTCTCTGGCTCCCTGTCACTTCACTGGCAGGTCACTTTTCCGGGGGTAATAATTCCTGCCTCAAAAAAAAATAATAAATTGGTCACTTCAATTCACGACTGTTTGTGGGACACTGCTGTGCGCAACCAGAGCAGCATTCCCACACTGCTTCATCGGATCCCAGCCTAACATGAAGGAGGATTCAATCCCCACTGGGACAGCGTTGAGTAAAGGAGGATGGGCTCAGCATTGCTAAAAGACAATGATGCTGATATAGACTCTGCAGGAACTGAGGGTAAAACCATTCTCCAAATGTCCAGAGGGAGAGAGGGGTGCACACTCCAGAAAAGAAAAGTTGTACGAGGCAGGCTTTAATTGTATTTTCTGACTAGTCAATAAATTATTAAAAAATTAAGAAATGGAATGACTTTAAGAAAACAGTAGCTTTCACCCCCATAAAGTTACAACTCGAGCCTGGTTCAGTTGTTAGCACTCTGAATCAGAAGATTGTGGGTTCAAGCCCCAAGTTGGGACTGGAAATAACGTAGTCTAAGCTGACATTTGAGTGTAGGGATAAGGGTCTGTTACTTGGTTGCAGGTGCTGTCTTTCAGATGAGACGTTAAACTGTGCCTGTTCAGATGGATGTTAAAGATGCCATGGCACTATTTAAAAACAGAAGGAAAAGAGTTTCTCCCAGTGTCCTGGCCAACAATTCTCCCAATAATAATTTGGTCATTCACTTCCTGGCTGTTGTTGGGAAATCATTATGCTATGCATAAATTGGCTGCTGAATTGCACAAAATTTTGCACAAAACACCCAGTCACTGCATATTACAATGTGAAAGGTGCTATTCCAAAATACATATTCTTAATATTGTTGGCTTTAAGGGGTTGTGTTGATTTGGTTGGTCCATTTTTGAAGAGACTCAGAGCAATGAGTGGGAAACATTGGCTGGCTTCAGTCTGCTGAAAACAAAGTGACCACCATCCAAAAAAATGCTTTTCTGATTATGCCTACACTATTTGAGATTTGGTCTGTGGAGGGATCAAGGAAAGTATGGTTAACAACAACAACAACAAAATTACAGTTGTATAGAGCCTTTCAGGTTGGGAGGATGTCCGACAGTCAGTGTTCAGACCGAGTTGGGGGTCAGGATTGGGGAGGGTGGAGGGCAAGGGGGAACGCAGGGTGATCAAAAGCACGGTCAGAGAGATCGGCCTGAAGGAGGCAAGGGAGGATGAGGCGGAGGGCCTGTGGGATGGAGTTCCGGAGGGTGGGGGCAGAGTGGCAGAAGGCCCACCTGCCAATGGTGGGGCAGACGAGGTGGAGGACCTGAAGCTGGCTGGAGCCCTCTGAGCAGAGGGCAAGATGGTAGGGGGTTAGGAGGTCACAGAGGTAGTGGGGAGCAAGGTCATGGAGGGCTTTGAAGGTGAGGACCTGGATTTTGATCTGTATCCTCTGTGTGATGGGAAACCAGTGGAGTCAGGTGAGGATGGGGATGTTAGGATCACGGAGCCTGGTGCGGGAGAGGACATGGGCTGCAGAGTTTTGGATGATCTGCAGCCTATGGAGGGAGGAGTTGGGGAGGCCGGTAAGCAGGGAGTTTGCATAGTCAAGCCTGGAAGTTATGAATGCGTGCATGAGGGTTTTGGCAGCCTGCGTAGTGAGACAGTGATGGAGCCGGGAGATCAGAGGCTGGGAGAGCTACGATTGACTATATATATCACACGGCTTCACTCCTGCTGCAGATACATAGAGGTTTCATGAGAAATCTTGGAATAGAAAATTCATCCATGTAACAATATTTTTTGTGAAGTCCTGTAGCTCAGTGGATATATAATAATAATAAACAGGATTATTTTGGTTAGAGCACTCGCCTTGCAAGCGAGACACCAGGGTTCAATTCCAGGCAGGGCGAAACCTTGGGCAAGTTTCCTTACTCCACACAGAGCCTAATAATAATCCCTCCAAAACAAAACAATAATAAATTGTCATTTTCAATCCACGACTGTTTGTGGGACACTGCTGTGTGCAATTGGCTGCCGCATTTCGCCCACAAATATACAGTCAATTCACTTTACAGCATATTCTGTGAAGCGCTTTGAGACGTCTAGAAGACATGAAAAGCGCTATATCAAATGCAAGGATCATTATTATTATTATTATTATTATTATTATTATTATTATTATTATTATATCCAATTCTAACACAAACCCTCTGAAGAAGTAAAATACTAAATAGATTAGTGTTGGCATCTTTAAGGCAAAGAGTTGAAAGATGGTAGGATTTGTGTGTCAGCCTGACTCAATTGGTAGCATTCACACCTGAGTCAGAAGGTTGTGGGTTCAAACCCCATCTCAGAACTTTGAACCCCCAAGTCTAGGTTGGTACTCCAATACTCCAATGAAGTGCTGTGGGGAATGTTGGAGGTTCTGTCCTTCAGAAGATGACTCGTCCGTGCATGTTCAGATGGACGTTAAAGATTCTGTTGGCACTGTTCTACAAGAGAAGTGAGTTTCTCTCAGTGTCATGGACAATAATCAGCCAAAATAAAGTTGTTCACTCATTACATGGCTGTTTGTGGGACATTTAATTGATTGCTACAAAATACCAGTCACTATATTTTGTAGTATATTTTGTGAAGCGCTTTGTGACGTCCTCCTGAATTGAAATGCACTATATCAAATAGAAGGATTATTATTTGGATGGCTTCCAACATTGTCTAGGGGCATGGAAAGTATGAGTAGGATAATTGACTTCAAAGAGTGGTTACGTAAATGGTGTGTGCAGAGGGAATTACATTGTAGGATTACTGGTAAACTCTTCTGGGCAGAAACAATTTTTACAGGAAGGATGGTCTACACACACATTAGATAGGGAACTAATTTGTTGGCAGAAATATAAATATGTAATTGGGATTCACTTCAACTAGATTCAGAGGTAAAAGGGAGAGTTTGTACGTCAAAGAAAAAAAAATAACAAAATGATCAAGTCAAATTGTTGACGCAAGAGCTCAATTAATTTTATCAAATAGGAGTATCAGGGTATGTTTTAAGATTCCCAATAGCGCACAGCAGAGTCCCACAAACAGTCGCAGATTGGCAACATTTTTGTTTCAATTTATTTATTTATTGAAGGGAGTAAGGAAATTTGCCAAAGGTTTTGCTCTGCCCAGGAATCGAATCTGGTTTCTCTCGCTTGCGAGCTGAGTGCTCTAACCAATTCATTACAGGACGCCACAGTACATGCATGCACTCAATGAAAAAATTGACATGATCAGCATCCAAAGAAGATGGCTGAGTTCAGATAATGGCCAGGAGATGGGGCTAAGAGGGTATGAAATGTGACGATAGGACTTCGAGACTGGGTGGAGTAATGTCATTATTAGTAAATGAGGATATAGCACTCTTAGTGGAGGGAGGGGAGGCCCCAGCCCCAGCAGATACAGCTAAAGCAAACACCACAAGGATAGTAGGTGAAGGAATACCAAATAGTAATGGCTACAAGATAGCAATTGACAACTGGTAGCTACTTCCAGCTCCAGTGGAACAAATAGACAGAACGCTCTTCAAGCAAACAGAAAGGTTAGAGGAACTCGGAATGTATTAAGAAAGGCTGATTTCAATTAAGTAATATGAACAGATCAGAGGTAACCGGTGAGGAGTGATGGATTATAGATAGATTGGTGGGCAGTGCCAAATCGTGTTTCCCAGTGCTGGGGCCTCAGCTTTCTTGATCTAGATGTAGGAATGGGGGGGGGAATCGGTATCTAAGTTTGCGGATGACACTAAGCTAGGAGGTGTTGTAAATTGTGAAAAGGACAAGTGAAAAATACAAAGAGACACAATCAGATTAAGGGCAAACAGGCAGAACTAAGGCAGATAGAGTTTAACATTGCAAAGTACCAGGTAGTACATTCGAAATGGAAGAATAGTGGTTGTGAGTATGTGCTAAATGGGGAAACACGAGATAGATAAACAGAGAGATTGAAGGGTTCAAGTTCATAGATTAGTAAAATCAAATTCACAGGCGCAGAAGGCAGTCAATAAGGCAAATGGATTGTTGGCATCCATTACACGAGGTCTGGAATAATAAAAGAACAGAAGTGCTTCTCCAGGTATATTGAGCATGGGTCAGACTTCATTTGCAGTTCTGTGTTCAGTTTTGGGCAACCAATCTTAGGAAGGATATACTAAGCTTAGTGGGTGTCCAGCAAATGGGTCACTAGATTAATACCTGAGCTGCAAGGCCATAGCTATGATACAAGGCTGGCTACACTGACGTTATATTCCTTATTGCAGGGAATGTTAAGGAGTGATTTGATTGAGAAATTTAAAATAATGAAAGGAATTAAGTGATTAAATAGTGGATGACTCTTTCCCTTGGTAAAGAGATCCATTTCAAGGAGGCAGAGCCTTAAAATCAGAATCAAGACAGAACTGAGGTCGAGAAGCATTTCTTCACGCATATGCTTGTGACGTTGTACTCTGCCCGGGAAAGCTGTGGAGTGGGAATCCATAGGAATGTTTAAAAGAGAAATAAATATTTGGGAAGTAGAGGTATTAGGGGTATGATGAAAGGGCAGAATATTGGGATTAAAAGATCTGTCAAGATCTAATAAACTGGTAGAACACTCTGCAGGCTGAATGCTGCACCCTGAAGCTTTGGAACTCTCCCTCAATCCCTCTGCCTTACCCCCTCCTTCCCTTCTTCGACCATGCTTACTGTCACCTCCCCCCTCCCCAGCAACAGTCTCCTCCAAGTGCTCCAAGACACTCCCCACAGGAAGGACACTATATAAATACAGGTTATTGCTGTTGTGGAATGTGTGTTCTGGAAGGATGAGATTGGAGGGGCCAAAGAGCTTTTATCCGAATGAATCTTGTGATGGTCAGAGGTGCCATTCTTTGGATGAGATGTTAAATTAGGGTCCAATCTGTCTGTTCAGGTGCATGTTCCATGGTGCTATCTGAAAAGAAAAGGGAGTTTCTCCATGTCCTAACCAACGATCTATAGTTGGAGTACTGTAGCTCAGTGGTTAGAGCACTCGCCTCACAAGCAAGAGACCTGGGTTCTATTCCCGGCAGGGCAAAATGTTGGGCAAATTTCCTTACTCCACACGCCTCTGTTTACCTCGCAGGAAGTAGGAACCCGATTGTTAGTTGATTGGCGGATCATTTTCCCGAGCATAATAATCCCTGAAAAACCCAATAATAATTTGGTCACTCAATCCACGACTGTTTGTGGGACACTGTTGTGTGCAATTGGCTGCCGGGTTTCACCCACAAATATATAGTCAATTCACTTTATAGTATATACTTTGAAACATTTTGAGACATCTCCAAGACGTGAAAAGCGCTCTATCAAATGCAAGGATTATTATTATTATCTCCAGATAGAAAAGTGGGGTACTGCTGAATTTAACCAGATAAAACTATCTGTCCAGCTAGGACCATCCTACACTTAGAGCTTTGGCTTTAAGAGTTAACAGGAGCCAAATGGGAAGAGTCACAGCCCCCATTGACTGGTCTACGTTTCTCATGTCCTGCCAATGAGCCAACCTAATCGCCATCAACAGCGGAGCTGCCTGTATTAATAACTGGACTACAGAGACACAATTCCGATCTTCCATTGCCAGGTGTGTCAACTTGGAACCAACTCAGATCCCAAAGATACTCAATTACGTTTCACATGCCTCCTCCCCCTCCCCCCACCACCATCACCACCAAACCTAAGGTTACAAATGAGATAAGCAATGTTTCGGTTGGTCACCTTCATGTGTTGGTTACATTGAAAAGCTACAGTGCTTCTATTTATATCCCTTGCATCCAATCAATTTCAGTGCAACTTTACGAGCTACGCACTGTAAAGTGGCAGGAATTGATTCACTCGCTACTGGAAATTAAATATGTAGTAGCAAAATTAATGAGACAGCTCGGCATTGAATTAGGACTGGGAGAAACAGCCCACTTTCTGTAAACGACTATCTGCAATAGCACATTATCAAATTACGCCTTGATTGCCACTGCATATTTCAGCAGCACTAAACATCCATAAACCATCAAAGAGCTTCCAATGTGTTTGACTGTTGGCAACAAACACTGACCTTCATCGTGTTCACCTTGTCATTGTCACAGTGTTGAAGCCTCTGGAGCTGTCTTCCAAAATCACTCCACCTCCCTCGTCCTTCACGCTTTGCTTTCAAACCTGTCAAAACTTCCATTGCACCTTCAGCTACCCTAGCACCGCCCCCCCGCCCCCTCCCTCAAACCCGCACTCCCAACACCCCCCATTCCTTCCCTGCTCAAGTTTCTACGTTAAGTTTTCCCTATGCAGAAGGAATTCTCACAAGAGCAGTAATGTGCTGAGTTGCCAGCTTCATGCACACCCACACATGAAGCCAAGTGGTCAACATGGGAAGTTGGGAGCCTTCCATACATCCAGTAACCATACGTCCACAGGACGCCCATGTAATAAGAGGACTTGTGATCTAGCACAGTGCATTAACTGGGGTCATCCTGTAATAAACAATCTCGCATATTTTACGGTAGTTTAGCGTGCAAGATGTTGCAGTCTAAAAGATAAACTGTTATTAAATATTACACAAGAACCGCGGAAAACCGACTTCCAAATTACGACTGAATTTAAGAGTTTTCCAAGATTCTGACAATTTAAAGAAAGTAGTCTTAAAGCTAAAACCATGAGGAATTATGGGCCTCTGACTTTTCTAATTTGATATCTCTGAGTTCTCCTGGCATCTCACAGCACATTTATTTGGACATTGTTTCCCTCATATTAAGTTATTCTCAATCCTTGTTTGCTTCAGCCTGAGGCTCACCCGTCATGGTGACAAGTACTGTGCTTTTCTGATGCTTCTTCCTGATTGTTCTTGGCTTAATAATCAACCACTTCACAGACCTTACCTATCATCAGAGGAAGGCTGTTCCCTGGCCACTCATCTCCTGTACGCAACCGAGTTTTCTTTCTCTGGTCTTAAAAACACAGCCACTCTATACTTTTAATGCAAAGTACCATTAATGTCATTCAACACGAAGGACAAAACAATTAAGTTCAACTGCAGGAATAATTAGTTGTTCACTAGTCTAATTGGCAGAATTCAGAAAATATCTTTTTACACCACAGAGTGTGAAATCCATCGTCCCTGGAGTCATGGAAATACACTATAAAAGTCTGACAGGCTACAAAAATACAGTCACTACACATTAGTGACTCCTGTGAACCACTTTGAGACATCCTCCCCATTAAAAGGCACTATATCAAATGCAAGTACGTGTATTATTATTATTATTATTGTTAGGTGAATCAATACAGGTATTTAATAATAACAATCCTAGAATTTTATATAGTGCCTTATCACATCTTCGAGACGTCTCAAAGTGCTTCACAGAATATACTGTAAAGTGAATTGACTGTATATTTTGTATATTTTAATAAGAATAATCCCTGTTTTTTGATATAACCATTATTATTATATTATAATCCTTCTTCACATCAGGAGGCGCAGACGGACAGACAGACAGACAGACATACAGACAGACAGATGCATAATATTGGAAGTATATCTTACAATATTAAGAATTTGGAGAAAAAAGCAGTGAAGGGAATGAGAAAGTTCAAGAGCTACGATGAACCAATACACATAGGCTTGATGGGCCAAATAGCTCAATTCTGTTCATATGCACAATTAGTAGGTAAACACTGCAGAACTGGCAACTTTCTTAAAAGTACTGCCCTACAGCATCAAGAAAACAAAGGTGGCCTGACAAACCCTATAATAGCTGTAATGCTGCCTACGCACATCAGCTACAGAAAGGAAGCATGTTGTAATACAGTCCTTAGGCTGCACAGTGCTCGGGTAGCCCGCATCTTGAATACTGCACACATCTCTAGTCACCATGATAGAAAGCTTCTAATGCCAGTACAGAGGAGAGCAACAAGGATGATTCCCAGTGTTAGAGGAATAAGCTATGAGCAATGATTAGGCAAGCAAGGGCTCTTCAGTCTTGAGTGAAGCCATCTCAGAGGGGACCTGATATTTCAGAACAGACACCAGAAAGTATTTTTTTACACAGAGGGTAATCAACGACTAGAACAGGTTGTCAGGAAAGATGGAAGAAGCCAGAGCCCTGGACTCATTCAAAAAGCAGCTGATTTGGTGGGGGTGGGTATTCTAAAGGGATGAGATCGGATGGGCCAAAGTATCTTCTTTAACCAGACCAATCTTGTAATCATGTGACCAACTGAATGAATATCTGGTTGGAACAGGGCAAGGAACTCTACTCCTCCAGCCCAGATAACTCCTCTCTGCATGTCACAAAGTTAATAAGTTAATTTTTTATTCCTGGTCTCAGTAACTGACCATGAGTGAGAGGGTATCATATTGAACACTTAACATAATAATCCTTGCATTTGATATAGTGCCTTATTACATTGTTGAGACGTCTCTAAGCAGTTTTGCCCGCCCGGGAATCGAACCAGGGTCCTCTCGCTTGCAAGGCGAGTGCTCTAACCATTAAACTACAGTACTCTAACATGTGGAGGGGACAGGAAAATATAATAGTAAAAAAATTTATATACTACAAACTGACATGTTTCTTAAATAATTTTTGCAGATGATTTAGTGCCTTATCATGTCATCAAAGTGTCTCAAGCTCTTCACACACTTTGCACACAACATGAAGTGAGTGATCATTTTGTTTTACTTGAGGCATTGTTGGCCAGGCCATTTGCAGAAACCATATTGTCATGGGAAATTTAAATGTCCACCTGAACAGGCAGATGAAACCTCGGTTTCACATCTCATCCGAAGGACGGCGCCTCTGACAATGTAGCACTCCCACAGAACTGTATCAGAATGTCAGCCTAGAGAATGAGTTCAAAGTCCTGATGTGGGGTTTGAATCCAGCAACTTGTGACTCAGAATCCAGCAACTTGTGCTGCTACTTGAACCAGGTTGACACTTAGATCAATACCAGCCTCCAATTTGTGAAAGATTTCACTTTGTTGCAACTGTTTCCTGCTGCTTTGCTGCACAACACCATGAATCATCCATAACATCAGCACCTTGGGACGTCCTCCTGATGTGGTAGGCACTATATAAAGCAGTTTATTGTTGTTGTTGAAGCTGATATATATTTGTGTTTATATATACATATATATTTATATCTATACACACATGCTCCTGTAGGCCGCCACTCATCCAGCCTATGTGCAGTATACTCAGCTTCTGTAACTAAATGCTTTTGTTTAGAAATACAATCCCTGAACTTCGCCGATGGCCTAGTGGGTAAAGGATTAAGGCCACATAGACTGTAAAATCATTTTGAAGCCTGTGCTGAATTCACTGAGAGCAACCAGGGCAGTAGTTGAGACCCTACACCTTGTTTCAATCCTCTTAGGTTAGTGAAGATAAAATCAGCAATGGGTCCCACTCCTCATCACTACTCAAAAACCCTGTCGCAGAAGGTGCTTACTGCTTGAACTCATAGCGTAGTCTACTCTCGGTAACACTCCAGTCCACTGCTGGGGAGTGCTGCATTGTTGGAAGTGCTAATCTTCGGATGAGACTGGGGTTCCACCTGCCCGTTCAGCTGGATGTGTTTCGCCCACAAAATATCCAGTCAAGTTCCTTTAAAGTATATTCTGTGAAGCACTTTGAGACATCTCAAAGACATGATAAGGGGCTACATCAAATGCAACGATTATGATTATTATTATTATAAGACATGCCGCATAGTCAACAAAGCAAACAAAAAAGACAAATGCTACCTCATGCAACTTGCCTGCCAGGTTTGAAACCCAAAGCTATCTGTTACTCAGAAACATAAGAAACCATGGAACAAAACAAGGATGTTTGGCCATGAAACCAAAATAGGTAGAGAACCAAATAGACATAAATATTTATAGCTACTTATTTTGACACTGTTTGCCATTTGCTGCTGTTCAGATCAAATTTCATCAGCTGTTGGCCAGGCTGCTGCATAGAGAAATGTGTCCTGACAAGAGTTTCTATCTTAGGGACTGAGGGATTGAGAGGGGGTGGGTGGGTGAATTGCATATTTGACTCACCTAACCACAAGTGACTGGTCAGACAAGAGCATTGACAGCTGTCACAGAGTGGTCTACAGTTCAGACAGCCTCAAACTCCTGCCCATAGGAGACTAGTTAGAAGTGGCAGCCCTTGAGCAAGGCAGGTGAGTGGGCGGGCAGTTGAGGAAGAGAGAACCGCGTGCAGTGAAATTGAAGTGTAACATAATGTATGTGAAGATAATGCAATCAATGTAACAAATAGCCAACAGTGTGAATATAAAACGAAAACATGCATTGACCCGATGACTTGACTAGCAATCCTGCCTGATCAAGTGCTCTGAGATGCCACTCGGGTTGGAGGGCGCTGTATAAATGCTAGTTGTTGCTGATTTCGATAAGATGTTTACACTGAGCAAGTAAACACTATGTAAGAGAGTAAGCCTGCTCCCTAAATACTGAAAAGTTAACCAAATTTGTTTTGTCAGTGCAGATCAATGGATTTTCAGTGGAGTATTGCATGTGCGTGTACACAGTAAATTAGTTAGTTTTGTGTCATGCACTTGCACTTGCAGATGTTTTGTTCAAGAACGTTGAGATACATTTGCACTCCTCAATATTATAGTACCATTTGTATGATTTTATTTTAAATATCCCATGGAACTACTCAAAGGAGAAGGGAGTTTCTTCTGGTGTCCTGATGAACAATCCCGCAGATAAAATTGTCACTCATGTCATGGCTGTTTGTCAGCTGAGGATAAATGTCAAGTCATTGCCCTATATTCGGTCTGTAATTTGGGAACTGAAGGCTGCAATGACAACTCTTATTCATTCTCAACTAAAGATTATATAGAACATTACAACAACAACAGTTTGCATTTATACATTTATATATCACCCATCACACAGAGCAGTGTCTCAGAGCGCTTAAATCAATGGAACATTAAATCAACTGGATAAAAAACATTCAGGTTTGTGTCATTCGACGGTTGAATGTGGGTTATTGCACCTTGTCCTTCAATACTAATGCAACTTTCAAATGTTAGATGACATTTTTTATCTTCTTTGGCTTCACATCACAGTACTTCTCGTTAGTGCACTGAAAATCACTGGCAGAGCTGAACCCCAGTGACATTACCTTGATGATACAGCACTTATGATGTGCTGTCAACTTAATGTTGTTCCTACAATCGCTTTTACTTTACAGCTTATTTATATATTTATTTTCCCGCTGATGTTTTCAATCATATAAAACATTCAGAAACATGTCATTGCCAATGGCCAGCCAGTAGCTGCTTGTCTGACAATATAAAGTTATGAGTCCCAGGACTGGCTATTATGCCGGCTTCCTGCCTTGGTCAGATCTCTCTGAGCACTATGTGACTGTGCAGCACTTCACTGTGGGTTGGGAGATAGGCTGCCACAGTTTCACTTGTCAAATGACACAGTGGTGATCGCTGCAAAGCCTCCATAACTGACTGTTCCATGGCCTAGATGGAGGGAGCTGCACATCTTCAATGTCAGGTTGGCTCAGCTGATAATAATTTGATGCTTTTGTTACAGAAAGTTGTGGGTTCAAGCTTCATGTTGGGACTTCACATCGGGTTGAAATTTGCATACATTTGCACTGCTTAAAGTAATAAGAATTAATTGTAATAATCCTTGTTGAGACATCTCAAAGCGCTTCACAGGATGTACTGTACAATGTGGTGACTGGATACCTTGTAGACACACGCAGCAGCCTGCACAGCAATGTCCCACAAACAGCCATGATATGAATGACTAAATTCATCAACTCCCTTCCCTTTTCGAGTAGTTCCATGGGATCTTTATTATTCAACTGAACAGGCATAGACGAGACCTCAGTTTAACATCTCACCCGAAGGACGGTACCTCCAACAATGCAGGGGTCCTCTAACACTGTATTGGATTGTCAGGATGAACTGTGAGTTCAAAATCCAGATGTGGAGCTAAACCCACAATCTTTGACTCAGAGGTAAGAATGCTACCAAATAAGCCAGGCTGACACCTACTGAATAAGGGTTTTGGGTTGCTGCAATTGTCAATTTAGTTGCATGAGTGCACATTATGGTGCCATACTCCTCAATGTGATTGTTAGTTTGTAGCATTGTGGATCTCAACAAACATATCTTCCTTCAGGGGTCCTAGTCACATTGCCAGGCTGAAAACATCAAAGAGTGTATGTAATGTCTCAAGTGAACGTAGTCAGAAAAAATGAGGAAAGCACGTTAATAGGTTTTTATAATGATATTTTTAGCCTTTGTTTTTACAATTACAGTAGTTACATATTTGTAATAACATTGTGCCTAGCATCAGTGTGCTATGAGCTGTGTTTTTTCTTCCAGCTTCCCAACCACAAAATTCCTCAGTGATTTGTCACTCTCCTCACTAACTGTGTTTTTGTCTCGTGTGTGTGTGCGTGTGTGTGTGTGTGTATGGGGGGGGGAGCGTGTATGTGTGTGGGGGGGAGAGGGTGTATGTGTGTGGGGGGGGCAGGGTGTGTGTGTGTGTGTTTGGGTGGGGGGGGTGCATTTCTGTGCAAAGATTGGATTACTACAATTTATCCCCCTGCATCTTTAGGCTAACCAGCAAAACAATAAAATCCGAGCTGTCCTTCAAGTTGCTCCTTATCACAATTTCACAAGGAAGGTTCAGGAGAAGAAGGTTGATTTGGAATGATGAAGGCCTTTGATCTTATGCTTCCAGAACACCTACACAGCAGCTATTTTTTTTAAACTGAATACAATATCTTGCCTCAACCATCCATACTCGTAACCTGTTCCAGTTGTGAATTACCCTCTGGTTAAATAAATAATTTCCAGTGTCTGTCCTGAACAAACAGGTGGGTCTTCAGTTTAATGTCTCATCTGAAATATGGCATCGCTGACTATTTAGCACTCCTCCAGCACTGCACTGGAATGTCAGCC
This sequence comes from Callorhinchus milii, assembly GCF_018977255.1. NCBI lineage: Eukaryota > Metazoa > Chordata > Chondrichthyes > Chimaeriformes > Callorhinchidae > Callorhinchus > Callorhinchus milii. The sequence goes on along the minus strand of NW_024704743.1, from coordinate 8,181,122 downwards.
TAGATTGTGAGCTCAAAGTCCTGATGTGGGGATTCAGCAAAACTTACAAAACTTCTTCATTAATTCTATTGGCATGACTACGTCAACGCACTGCTTGTTGGCCTTCCTCAACTCTTCCCTCTACAAGCTGAAGATCATCCAGAACTCTGCAGCTCATGTCATCTGCCACACCAGGCTCTGTGACCCCATCACACCAATCTTTGCCAGGCTCCACTGGCTCACCATCCTCCAGAGTTAAAAATCCTCATCCTCGCCTTCAAGGACCTCAGGGGCCTTGCTCCTTCCTACCTACCTGTGCGATCTGCTGACCCTATATCAACTTGTCCATCCCTGCCTGGCCCACCATTGGTGGTCGGGCCTTCAGCCTCTCTGCCCCCACCCTTTGGAACTCCATCCCACATTCTCTTTACTTCCCTCACTCCCTTGCCTCATTCAAGGCACATCTCAAGATCCTCCTCTTTCACCATGCCCTGTCCTTCACTATCCCTAATTCCAAAGCCCCCCTGCTTGGGTCCAAATCCCTGACTGTCCTGTGCCTTGGGACATCATCCTGATGTGAAAGTGCTATACAAATGTAATTTTGTGTTCTTTATATTTTCAGATGCCCCCCAAAGTCACAAACCTCATCTTCTATATGCAATATACGTGTTTATGTTGGAGTACTGTTTGCCCTTACTGTCCCAGGAAGTGTTGATGAGTTAAACAAGCTGCTTATGATTCTATTCTGTTGAACTGAATTGTGAATCACAACTGTAATTGATGGTATGATCATATGCAATGGAGCCATCTGTTTTCCTTGTTTGCTCCCTGCCAGTGAAGGAAGCACCTGTCGTGAGTGTTGCAAAGGTTCTAAGAAATTACCTACCAAAACATTAGCTGTATCTTTTGATCACAATGGAAGGAGTAGAAAGGGATGAAAAGAAAGACAGCACAAATAACTAAAGTCCCTGCATCTTGCATGTAACCCACATTCGCCATCTACATTACACTAACCTTTCCTCAGTCCTGATCTGGTTCTTTGCCTTCCAAAATGGAATCCCGTAGCGGGGAGTCCCGTGGCATAATGGTTAGAGCACTCACCTCACAAGCGAGAGGACCTGGGTTCGATTCCTGAGCGGGCCGTAACCTTAGGCAAATTTCCTTACTCCGCACACCTCTGTATAACCAGCAGGAAGTAGGAACCTGGTTGTTAATTGATTGGTAGATCGCTTTCCAGAGATGAAAAAAAATGTGGTCACTCAATCCATGACTGTGTGTGGTACGCTGCTGCGGCAGTAGGCTGCTGCGTTTCACCCACAAACATACACAATCAATCCACTTTACAATATATTCTGTGAAACGCTTTGAGACGTCTCAATGATGTGGTAAGGCACTATATAAAATAGAAAGATTATTATTGTTATTATTAAATACAAGTGTTTTGGGTCGTGGCATGGAGTATATAAGGCTCAAATTTCTAGTTCCCCAAATATTGTGTTCCTACCAGCTATGTGGATAATTATTGACGTGGGTGGGGGGAATACAGTGAGAAGATGCCCGATCCTTTATGATAATTTATTGTATCACTGCCTTCACAGACCTTGGGAGTGTTGTTGATCTTATAATTCTATTCTGTTGAATTAAATTATTAAGATAAATCTGTCTCTCGCAAAAATAAACAACATACATTAAATATTAACAGAACAGAAGAAGGACTCATTGGATGCCTTCTAAGTATATTGGGCAGACTTTTACGTTGAGGTTCCAGAGTCCTTCATGCGGTGCAGAATTGAGTCTACGCTTTTATATGGCCTCGAGAGGCAAATGATGTTCCATACAGACATCACTCAGCTACTGTTAAATGACTAGTAGAGATTACAAAAAATTCTAATGGCAATTTGTCTGTGCACGAATGTCTCTACATCATCATGATACTTACACAGTGATGTGAAGATATCACATATATATGTGTGGAGGGTGCCAGGTCTAGTCAATCCAACTCAGCAGCTTTTCCTTATTGAAATTCCAAGCAAAAGGAATGATGAGCAGATGTTACCAGCTTTATTATGCAAACAGTCCCCTCCAGTTCTTGATCCCTGCTCTAAATAATTAAACATTTTGTTAATGGATTGCAGTTAGAACAGATTTTTTCCCCTGTGTTTCATGATTTGTGGGACACTGCTGTGCGCAATTGGCTGCCACGTTTCGCCCCACAAAATACAGTCAATTCACGTTACAGTATATTCTGTGAAGACATCTCATTGACATGATAAAGAGCTATATAAAATACAAGGATTATTATTTATTATTATTTGGTGCAAATAGTCATTCACCCACAAAACACAGTGACTGCACTTTACTGTGAAGCGCTTTGGGACATCCTCCTGATGTCAAAGGTGCTGTATCAAATGTAAGGATTATTATTCTCATACACAAAATCATACTTTATGGACAATCATGAGACATTGCACCTTTTTTAAAAAAACATTCTTATGTTTCGATAAACTTGTTAACATATTTTTACGGAATGTTGCACAAAATAATCAAGCGATTAAATTCTAGTATGAACATAACAACAACTTACATTTATGTAGCTCCCCTCACGCAGGGTAGCTGTCGCTCCAGAGCACTTGACAATGGCAGAGAACAATGCCGAGCCGGGGGGAGGTGATCGTAGTCAGGGTCGAATAGGAAGGTCGTCAGGTGAACCTGAAGACGGGGAAGGAAGGGGCAAGGCAGAGGAATAGAGGAAGAGTGTTCCAGAGTTTTGTGGCTTAATGGTTGAAAACGCGGCCATCAAAAGTGGAACAGAGGGCACGAGGGATATGCAGAAACAGGAGCCAGTCGAGCAGAGGATTAAGTATCCTAAAAACAAAGAGCAATTTAAATCTGGAAAATATACAATATTTAGATTGGAAACCATTGATCCCCGTTTACTTAATGTGAGCAATTCTGAAATCCTGTTCTTAATTTTAAACAGACATAGAATCATAGAATTATACAGCACAGTAGGAGGCCATTCGGCCCATCGTGTCTGCGCCGGCTCTTTTAAAAGAGCTATCCAAATCAATCCCACTCCCCCGCTTTCTCCCCATAGCCCTGTAAACTTCTCCTCCCAAATAATTATCTATTTATCTACACCATAATTTGTAAATGTGATGTAAGAAATAAAAATAAAGGGATGTTCATTCTCCCCAAATAGATAATTATTTTTGATCTGAATATTTTGGGGAGTTAGCTTGGGCCTATCATTTTTCATTAACACAATCTGTTTACCTGCATTCCCAATCTATTGCCACTGTCCTTTCACAAGAAGTTAACTACACATCCTTTGGCTTCCAGAAAAGAGGTTTCCGCACCTTTCATTACAATGATTGTGTAGGGATTGATGCACTGCATTGATTATTGTGAGATCTCTGCTTGTGAGCTAACAAAATTTAACTCTCTCTCTCCCTCGCTTTATCTGGTAAAATACCAATTACAGGACACGATGGATGGAGGGCTGACTATTGTGTTTGTTTGGTCAAAGTTATGGTGGAATCAGATGCGTTCTTAGACTTTTCCTGTTCAGGTCGCCCAAAAGCACAAGAGCAACATTCAAACATACACAAATTGATTGAAATAAATCAATTCAGTTACACCTTATAATTATCATGGTAAAGTTTTAAACATTGCAACCAATGTGAGGAAGTAGACTCTGTGTTTGAACAGCTCTGTCAAGAGGCAGACACAGGAGTAAATTTAAACAGAAAAAATAATGCTCACCATTGTTTCATGTCCATTGCTTTCTGACTAGGAGTTTAGTTGGTGCTTTTTCATCATCATAATAATAATAATGCTTACATTTGGTATAGCGCCTTTCACATCAGGAGAGCATCTCACAGCACTTCACAGGATATACTGTAAAGTATAGTGACTGTGTGTTTTTGTGGGCGAATGTGGCAGCCAATTTGCGCAGAGCAAAGTGCCATAAACAGGGTGAAGTGAATGACCAATTTCATTTCGGCAGAATACTGGGAGAAACTCCCTTTTCTTTTTGAATAGTAAAGAGAATGCGGCCTCTGTTTAAGGTCTCATCTGAAGCATGGCACCAATCTTCAATGCAGTACACTCCCAGCGCTGCATTGGAATTTCAGCTTAGACTATGTGAAGTCCCGACGTGAGGCTTGAATCCACAACCTTCTGACTCAGAGGCGAGAGTGCTACCAACTGAGCCAGGCTCATGCACATAAAGTTCAGCTATTAGACAATTTCTCATAGCTTATTTCTTGATAATAGGGTGCATGTCTTGAAGCCTTAGAGGCACCATAAGTTGTAAATGTGATGTAAGAAATAAATAATAAGTTGCATTTTATAGCATCCTCCATGTAAATTAAAACCTCATCAAGTGCTTCACAAAACATTACTGATTAGAAATTAAAGTGAATTTTTATATAGGCAGCAGCCAATGTTTCCATCATCCCACAAATCACAAGACGATGTTAAAGTCTTGAAAATGAGAATACACAGTACAAAATCGTGCCCACAACACAATATATCTGGGCAGAAGTTCTCACAGTATAACAGCTCCCACACTAAGGTGTGCAATTGTGTTCTAATAATAAACCTAGAAGGGAAATTACAAAAGTCTGAATCACAAATCCCACACAGTGTTTAATTGTTAACACAATTTTCCTCCCAGATCTTGTTTATCACCTCTCCTCTGTCAGGTATTTTTCTTGTCATGTACTGTTCCCTGGGTGAGAAATTACCAGTTTCCAGATAGAAACGAGAAATAGAAATCTTCTTCACAGAAGGAGGCCTTCAACCCATTGTTTCACCTCTTCAGTAATGGTGCTTTGTTGCTAATGACTGAGAGCCAGGCAAGAGTAGCTACCCTTGCTTCTTCAATGATTAGACAAGTTAATGCAAGCTTTAGATAAGCTAAGACTCTTCAGTCTTGAGAGAAGGCAACTCAAATGGGATCTCATAGTGTGTAAAATTTCAAATGGGATTGAAAAAGTAAACCCAGAACAATACTTTAGGATGCAACAAAACAGTGGAACAACAGGACATAGGCTTAGAGTTGTAAACAGTATTTTCTGACTCCAGGAAGTATTTTCTGTACAGAGAGGAATCAATGATTGGAACATGTTGCCTGAAAAGATGGTGGTGACCAGGACATTGGACTCATTTGAAATTCAGTTTGATGCAGTGAATGGGGCGATGGTAAGGCGGGTGTTCTCAAGGGATGAAATCAAATAGGCTGAAGGGCCTTCTTCAAATAAACCATTCTTATGATTTGTGATCTTCCCTTGATGGTGCATCTTTCCTACAGAGGAAGAATGTGTTTTCACTTGACACCTTCCTTGATTGGCGAGTCAAGGTTCCTTTGTAAGATTGTGGTGAGCAGAATGCCAGGCAAAAAACAGCTCACTAGAGCTCTGTGGCACAGATTACAGTATCTCAATACACTTGAGCACCATACTGCCAACTAATACATAATGTAGCAGATTGTTCAATGCTTATGCAAATATACCAGAATTTGAAATGAAATCATCTGATTTTTTTTACTGCTATTAAACTTCAAACTGGTCTCCGGTGGCAGGCTTGTCACTGGAAGCAATTAGTAATAATAACCCTTGCATTTGATGTAGAGCCTTTCACATCGGGGGGACATCTCACAGAGTTTCACAGGATATACTTTGAAGTGTAGTGACTGTATATTTTTGTAGGTGAACACAGCAGACAATTTGCACAAGAAACATCCAACAAACAGCAATGAAGTGAATGACCCANTTTTTTTCTGGGAGATTGCTGGCCAGAACATTGGGAGAAACTGCCTTCTCTTTTCGAGTAGTGCCATGTGATCTTTATCACCAACCTGAACAGGTAGATGTGAACTAGATTTAACCTCATCTGGAGGAACCAAATCCAACAATCCAGCACACCCCAGCACTGCATTAGATTGTCAGACAAGAGCACATGAGTTCACAATCCTGACAAGGGAGTTAAATGCATAATCTTCTGATTCAGATGTGATAGTGCTAACCATTGAGCCAGGCTGGCACTACAAATAGCATACAATGGCTAGTTTTCTGAGCTCTGGACCTCCCATTGGATCCGCTCAATCGTGAAAATATCATAGCATCAGAGAGCGTTGATTCAGTGATGTATGTGGAAGTCTTAACATCAGCGTGTGAGCATCGTGATGAAGCCACACTTTTCCAAATAATGGTTGGGGAAATTACAAAAAAAAGGCAGGAGCAAAGGCACTTGGTTTTCTGGCATTTCTCCCAATCTTTGCTACTGCTCTTTGGGTAACGGAGCTCACAAAATACATTTTTAGTGCCATTTTTTTTCAGGCTAGAATGTCTTGCCGACACTGCATTATATCACTTTTACATTACAGGTTTGCTGGCGGAGGCAGGGCCGAGGCAACTCTTGATAAAATGCACCCAAAATTTCCTGGTGTCAAACTACAGCAAGTCTTTTCCGGCTTCAAAATCTCCCTTGGTCTCTGCAGTGAGTTGTTCCATCATCAGAAATACACTGGCTGGAGCAGTGACATGCTAACACCATGCTCTTTGCACATGTGCAAAGCCTTTCACACAGTCTCGACTCCAATTGTCACAACCTGAACACAGTCAGGCCATGTATTAGTGGCCTCAGTGCAGGTGCTGATATTAATGTGGTCACCCTGTGGAATGCTGGCTTCCCTCTTCTGCCAAGACTGGCTGCCTTACTGTGTATGGTACACAGGCACAGTGGGGCTCGATGGATGCCATTAGTGGCTTCCGCTGGCTCTGTAATGGAAATGAAGCATAAATAGGCTTGTCCCATCTATTAATTTCCTTGGAGTCCCGTAGCGTAGTGGATAGCGAACTCACCTCACAAGTAGGACTTGGCTTCGATTCTTTTAGCAAGTTTCTTTACTCCACACACCTGTTTATCTAGCAGTAAATAGGAACCCGGTTGTTAGTCTAATGGCGGATCGCTTTCGGGGGTAATAATCCCTGCAAACAAAATGTGTTCACTCAATCCACGACTGTTTGTGGGACCCTGATGTGCATAATTGGCTGATGCGGTTCACCCACAAATACACAGTCAATCCACTTTACAATATATTCTGTGAAGCACTTTGAAACGTCTCAATGATGTGATAAGGCGCTATATCAAATGTAAGTATTATTATTATAATATATTTCACCAGTTTGGTAGATCATGGCAGATCGTTTAATCCTGGGAATAAAAGTTGTACATGAAACTTTAACTTGTCTTTTTCTTCCAGATTCTGACTGAGCATTTCCAGCGTTCCTGGTTTTATAGTATTCAAATTTGAAACATTAGCAGGTTTTTGTTTCACTTTTGTATCAGGGAGTTACCTATTTGCGGACCTCAGTCCACCACATAAATATAAAGGTAAATGCTTTTAACAGTGCCTCTTATGCAGGATATTGTCCCAGAGTACTGGAAACTAATAGCTTACGCATAGAACATTGTTGAGAGTGCATTCGCTTTTAAACTTCTAAGTTTCAGGCTTGTCTCCAATGTTCTTCATTACATGCAATGTTTAAGGAGTAAATATCCTACTGCTTGGTGCACTATATACTGCACCAAGCAGTAGGAACACCAGGAATCTGCCATGTCAGCACATTTTTCTATGTGGCTAGGAATGTGTTGAGAAATACAGGATATGATGTGATAATGACCACTGTGTCTTTCTATGTTTACCATAGCTAAGCAGGAGCACAGTCTAGTGGTATAGGGCAGCAGTGTATTGATATGTGTCAGGTTTCATTGTAGCATTGGCTATGGAGCCGGCCAACATTCTTGCCTGGAGAACATCTTGCCTGAGGGGAGGCCTGGCAGAAAGGGGAAAACTAAAAAACTGGGAAGAACAGTTCTACTTTTTCCAGGCAAACCTTGAATGAAAGGGAACGACAGCTGCCCTCAACAATGTTCTACGCGTAAGATAGTAGTTTCTAGCGCTCTGGGACGCCAGCCTGTGTGAGAGGCGTTTTATGAATGCAAGTTGTATTTATTGTTGTAGTTTTTGTTCATGTTCGTTTCACTTTCGTTTCACACCCCCAAACTCTCCCTCCATCCGGAGAGGAGGGTCACGCCTGAAGACCTTTCTCTTTGACTGTGCCCATGGTCAGCTCCCCCTCCCACTGGCTCAGCATCGTGCTCTGCCACTGTCAAGCACTCTGGGACGCTACCCTGTGTGAGAGGTGCTATATAAATGCAAGATGCTGTTGTATTTTGAGGTCTGCATTTTGGTTAAAATATAAATCATGATCTGAATTTTCGACTGAATCCATGATGTATATAAAAATATACAATCTACAAAAAGTGCATTACAGAGTAGGTGACACAAAACAAAAAATTACACAGTATTCAAGATTCACTTCATGTNAAAAAAATCCTAATAATCAATAAATCAAACCAATGTTTGAACTGGAAAAATGCTTATGCTTCAATTGGCAGACAAAACTGACTAATCACAATTTCATGCAATTAACACTTGTGTTGTTATTATATACTTGTTATGCCAATACATAGAATGAATTTGAGGTAATGAACAGAAACTTTCATCTGAATACCATAAATTGCCTTCTAATGTAAACAACACACTAACAGATCAAGTCCAGCTTGGCAGCCCCATAGGAGTTTCATTGAGTAGTGATTGATGTGAAATAAGCTGGAGCTGTGGTGATCCTGCATCCGTCACAGTTCTCTGCTGGCTCTGGAGCTGACCCTGTTAGCACAGACTGACTCAGATCATTTGTCTCAGTGGCACAGAGGGATTTGAGAACAGCTGTGTATCAGTTCACTGCAAACCTGACTGCACTGCTTGTATTCTGTGTTTTTCTTCGAGGTAGCAGATATACAGAACATAGAAATTAGGGCTGCCACGCTGGAGCAAATAGGCCTTTTTTCTGTAACAGCTAAATTCACAGTGAACATGATTTGGCATTCCTTCTTAAGTGTACCAATTACAAATATTCTCAAAATTTGAATGCAGGGAATTAAAAAAAAGTTTATCCGTTTTAAATCTGGTTACACTGAAAAACTATTAAATAAATGCTAACCCTTGTTGAATCTTTAAGCTGCTGTCCATGTGTGTTAGTTACTAAAACCTGAATCCAAACGCAATTACACTGCTCATGGAAAACTATTCCACACATTCCTGAATGTACATGTTGTGAATGTCCCTGTGTAATTAGTTTAAACAGAATGCAAAAAGCATGCAAATATTTATATTGCACCTCTGTTGAGCTTCTCTTCCAGCTGAAACAAAATCTGCAGGCTTCCAGCAAAAAAAATGTGTTAACCTGTTAACATTTGTTAGCAAAACCTACTTTTGCACACATTCACTGCAGGACACCTGCATTAGGTTAGGGATTCCAACCAGTGCATGCACCATTTATACTGGCAACTACCCAAGAGCTAACATAGCAGATTTTCAAGGTCTGTCATTCAGCTCAAGGGTCATATTCTTCCAGTTGCTCAGAATGAGTGGTACAATTGTTAATGTACCTCTTGCAGCCCCACTATTCAGTAAAAAACAGAAATATAATTATTTATTTATAATTTATTTATATATAATTATCATCTACCAATTGATCATTATTTCGATTGTGTGTTCTTGTCTAAAATAATAAGGGTAAACTAATAAATTGCCGCTGTAAAAATGTTGCCTTACATTAAGGAATAATACAGGTATGATGTATGTACATACCATATCTGGGAATTAATGCTGGATTAAATTATTTAACAATGAGGACAGAAATCCAGCCTTCAGTTAACATAGACTTTCCTCAATTCTCTAGCATTAAGCACTCTGGGATACTACCCTGCGTGAGGGATGCTGTATAAATGTTGTTGTTGTTATTGTGCAGCACAGCCAAGAACAGGAATTATCAAATGTTTCTTAAATGAAAAACATTGCTAAAACAGTATGCATTTTTGCTAATATCCAAAATGAGGCAACTGTGCATTTTTACGTATTACAGGTAGAATAATCAATTCTTCAAACTGTATAAAGAATCTAAAAAAAAGTTTTGTGCATTCTGACAAAATATTAAAGCTACAATATTAAAATAAACATTTCAAATCTTAAAATGTGTTTAACTTTGAAAGCTTATAATGTTATAGTAATCCTTATAATAATGTAATAATTCTTGCATTTAATATAGCATCTTATCATGTCGTTGAGATGTCTCAAAGCACTTCACAGAATAAATTTAGCCCAAAATATAGTCAATTCTCTTTACAACATATTCTGTGAAGCACTTTGAGATGTCTCGAAGGCGCTATATCAAATACAAGAATTATTATATTGTAAAGTGGATTGACTGTGTTTTATGGGCAAAACAGGTTAACTGTGAAGCATAAAAACATTGTTGAAACTTCACATTTTCAAGAATTCCTGAATTGTCCAGAATATAGGTCTATTCAGCTAATTACATTTGTATAGCGCTTTTCACATCAGGAGGACATCCCAAGGAGTGGACAGTCAGGGATTTGGCCCCGAGCTGGGGTGTGAGATCAGGAGGGGTGGAGGGCAGGGAGGATAAGGGTAGGTGGGTAGCTGAAGACACAATCGAAGAGGAGGGTCTTGAAGGAGGCAAAGGAGGGAGCGAGGCAAAGGGACTGAGAGATGGAGTTCCAAAGGGTGGGAGCAGCAAGGCTGAAAGCCCAACTGGTGATGGTGGGGTGGCCCGGGCATGGGATGTGGAGCAGGCCGGAGCCTGCTGACCAGAGGGTGTACACACAAGGCAGTAAAACTGCTTTGTGCAGGCTATGGAAGTGACAGCAAATAATATTAAGAGTGTCCAGAGGTTGCTTGATAATGGTCGTAGTTTAATGTCCTGCTCATCTTCAGCAGTGGGAACCTGTGACTTGCTGCTGCTGCGTATCAGAATCATTGGGAGATGACAGGAGTTATTCCTTCCAAAAGTTCAATAACCTCAACATCTGCCTGCTCTTTTACAGTACGATCAGGTCCTCGATCTCATTCTCAATGTTCTGCACTGTATCTTGGCACACAAAACATGCTTTGGCAATAGGCAGCTTTATCTCTTGCCAGGCTAAGTGAATGGAATGCTTGGCATCCAGCAGGGTAACATCTTACACAACTGTGGCCGCTGAAATTTGAATCTGTTTAGTAAATAACACTATTAATTTGCATGTATAGCGGCGTTTTATAACCTGAATGAGGGAATTCATGCTAGCAGGCAGAACATTACTCTTGCGTGGCTGACTCAGATGCTGTCACTGAGAGATTAACGTGAAGGTGGGAGTCCAGAGAAGAGTGACCAGTATAATATCAGGCTATAGGGCACTAACCTATGGGAGAAGAGCTGAACCTTGTTTTTGTTAAAAAAAATTGAGGGAATCACGATCTAGGTCTTTGAAATGCTGGGAGGAATAGCTGAGGCAAATGGTAATAATAATCCTTGCATTTGATATAGCGCCTTATCACATGGTTATGTCTCAAAGCGCTTTACAGAATATATGTGAAGTGAATTGACTGTGTGTAAATATATTAAGTGGTCTGTTTGCTTTATACCATGAACATACCACTAGAGGATACAACTAACAACAACAAATTGGATTTATCTAGAGCCTTTCACATCAGGGGAACATTCCAAGACGCTTGACAGTCAAGGGTTTGCATCCGAGCTGAGAGTTGGATTCGGGAGGGCTGGGGACCAAATGGGTTGGGGGTGGGAAGATGACCAAAGCACAGTCAGAGAGTAAGGTCTTGAGGCAGACCTTGAAGGAAATAGGGAAGGAAGGGTTGAGGTGGAGCTCCTGAATGGAGTTTCAGAGGGTGGGGGAAGGAAGGCTGAAGGCCCGACCCCAATGGTGGGGCAGACAAGGTGGGGGAAATTTAACAAATTTTAAGTGAGACTATGTTTAAATGAATCCTGCCTCCACCCAGAATAATAGATATTTTCCCCTAAAAAACAGCTCATGTGCTGATTAACTCCTTCAAAAACCTCACTGAATTTGGGTACTTTAGTTACTTATGAAAGTCACTCACTTGTCCTGGAGGTGGATACCATTCTAAATGGTAATGTACGAGAAGCCAGCTGTGCCATGCGTTGGGCTTCCAGTTCATAACCTTTTACTAGCAGTTAGTCTGATTTGTTTTGTGCAGCTAAATTGATATCCCTCTACCAAGCAGCCCAACGCACTGTTCCATTAGCAAGAAGTCCATTAGCTGGCTTTCTACACCGTTGAGAAGAATATTGAGAGGAGAGTTGTCTTCTATCAGCAAACCTGCAAGCTAGTTATGTTTGATGGTGTAGGGTCACTAAACTGAATGCACATAGATGTTAATTAACACATTGTAATATTCACTCCAATATTAGAAGCTATACAGAGAGGCGCAGACTGTGTTGCTGAGTCTGGAGGAATGGGCTGGGAATGTTGACTTGTGGTGGGAAGCCAACCTTGGTTAAACATGAATGAGTTAATCTTAATGCACCTTAAATACCTTTGGAGATCAAGGAGTAATCTATGCATAAATAGACCCCAGGAGATATAGTGAGTGGCGTCTGCAATAGGTAGGATTTGCTTGATCTGTGGAAGCAGTGTGCTTGATGGACCAACCCTGCAAGCCAAAGCCCTAACTGGTAGGGTGGTCCTAGCTGGATAAGCAGCAGGAAAGCTTGCCAGATAGTGATATCAATGTCAATGCACACTATGGGGTCCCCAAGCCACATGGGGTCTCTATGCATGTGGAGGTGGAGATAATCAAAGATGAGGTTGAGAAAAATTCAGACAATACCTCTGGTGATCTTAAAGAAATTGTGATTAGTTTTGAGAACAAATTTGTATTGTGATAAAAGGAAATAAAAATGAGAAGCTGGTTGTCAGTCTGAGTTGCAGGTTCTTGTTTTCATTTCTTCTGTAGATATAAGGCAGATTTATTTATATACATGCTTTGCAGTTAATTTTCACTCAAAAGTTTTATTACAAATAACAATCATCAACTATTGTTTAATATAAAATATGTTATTTAATTATAACATTTTAGCATACAAAACATATATTTTAATATTCCTTAAGTCTCGACTCCAGAATGACACGAGAGTGCAGTCCCAGATAAGAAGTTCTGCATGGTTGAAGGTGCTGTCTTTTGGGTGAGATGTTAAACCAAGATTGTGTTCTCATGTGTATGTTAATGTTCCCATTCTACTATTCAAAAACAGAAGGGAATTTCTTCTGGTGGAAGAATCCTCCAGGTAAAATTCACCTTATGGTTGTTTGTGAAATTTGGCTGTGTGCAAAATAATGCCTCATTTACCTATAGAACTTCTTTACACAATACAGTAATTATTATTTAGCACTTGGGAGACATTTTAAACATTACAGGCGCTATAAAAATGAAAGTTCTATATTTTTATGCTTAGCGAAAAGATTACTAATTTCAAAGACTTCCAGAGTTACTGTTTGTGCATCTCATAGCGTCACTATCTCACTCCACATATCTAATTCCAGACTTTGGGCTTTATTTTTCTTTTACTTGTTTTCTGCAATCTGTTTTTTCTTTAGCTACTGCATTCACACTATTGTGTCTTTGTTAACCTTTTATGTTGAATATCGCCCATTGTGTTTGTGTTCCCATGCCATAATTCAGCACAATAATAAACCGTTGGAGGATTTTGTTTGCAATCATTTATTTTTCCCAGGAAAAAAAGTTTACACAAAAGAAATGTATGCCCACACTAATGCAAACCAGATTCTTTATGTCACAAAAATGCCAGTCATCATGTAGTGGTGAGATTACAACTCCACTGGTCTGAGGTGGTAGTAAGCAATCAACCATATACCAACTCTCTGTGGACACTCACAGAACTTAGTACTCTTGAGGCATTACATATTAGGGACAAGATAGTGAGTGTCCGATCTACATTTTCCACATTATATCATGCTGCAGTAATGTTAACATGTACTTGGTTTTAACACTGCCTTGCATAAAAAAAATGAAAACAGCGAGTACAGAAGTTTTGCCAATAGTGAGGCAAAACACCAGCCTTTAATTTCCTTTGTGATCAGGGTCTGTCTTTCTAAAAAGGCTCAGTCAAAATTGTCAGCTAGATATCAGAACTTACTTTAACTGCTGCCAAAAGAACAACATTTTGTTCTGTGAAACACAATCATGGTTGTTGGGGATTTTTTTCTTTTTTACTTGTGATGGATGTCAATGCAGAAAAAATGAAAATTTTCTCAGAGCCAGCATCACTCTCAAGTAAGGTATAGGTTAGTCAAGCTCTCTTTCATATATCTCATCTTCAGAAGAGCATCTTCCCCCTAGTGTACCATTGTGACATTTCAGTAATCTAACTATCATTGTGGCTGCTCTGAACAATTTACTACTCATTGGAGACCGTAGGTCCACACTCACCAGAAACTGGATGGACAATAACAACTTGAACTCTTCACACGGGTGGATTTTCAGAGCACAAACAGCACTGTGGCTCAACACTGAGCTGGAAAGAGAGGTGACCAAAGACACAGTCAAAGACAAAAGTCTTCAGGTGGGATTGAGGATGGGCAAAGAGGGGGCAAAAGGAAGGGAGTTCAAGAGATTGGGGGCAATAGTTTATGGCTGAAAGCACAACACTGGACGCTGTTCAAGCACATTTCACACTGGATTGGTACAGTCATAAAACAGTAGTAGTAAATTTAATCTTTTATAAGTCATGCTACTGAACTGGAAAGAGTTCAGGTGGAAACCCAGACTAATTTTTTCCATATTTTGTGTGAAAAAGGTCCCATGACTAAAAATAATTGAAAACCGTTTGCAAACCTACAACAACATACCTGGTTGTACAAAGGAAATGAACAATGACAACCAGTACTTAAAATATAAGTACCTCGATTTGTGGCGGTTAAGCCATCTATTTTAAGATTTGTAGCCTCATAATAATAATCCTTGCATCTGATATAACGCCTTATTGCGTCGTTGAGACGTCTTAAAGCACTTCACAGAATATATTGTAAAGTGGATTAATTGCATATTTTGTGGCCTTGCTTTAAGGTATCATTTTCATGTAAACTGATTTTTTTTAAAAATTGCAAGGTTGATTGCATACCTCGAGTATCACTAATCAACTTTTGAACACTAGAGGTTGGAGATTAATTGCTTAAAATTATAATGCTCTATTTGATGACTGTGTAATGCATCTATTGTCAGTGGTACAGCTAACTCACAAGATGCTCTTTCGTCATAGAAATTTACAGGGCAGTAGGAGGCCATTCCGCATCACATCTCAGAGCAAGCTGTTCAATCTCACTACCCTGCTCTATCCCCATACCCTTCAAGCCTTTATCTTTCATATTCCCGTCTAATTCCCTCTTGAAACCAACAACTGACTCTGCCTCTATCACACACCTTACTGAGTAGTGGATTCTACATCCCAAATGGGTGCGAAAAAGGTGATGGCTTTAATGGTTTGCTCACTTCCATGAAGCTACCAAAATCTGGAAAGCATTAAACATTATCAGCTCCTAGACGACTACACTAGAATTATCACTGTAGTTATTAATGTTGCCTCCAACAACAAATTACACTTGTACAGCACTCTTCACATCAGAAAGATACCCCAGGGCGCTGGACAATCAGGAGTTTTGGACCCGAGTTGGGGTCAGAAGGGGAAGAGGGCAGCGGGGGTGGGGGTGGGAGGGTGGCCGAAGGCAGGATCGAAAAGGAAGGTCTTCAGACGGGACTTGGACGCAAAAGAGGGGGTGAGGCGGAGGGACTGAGTTCCAGATTGTGGGGGCAGAGATGCTGAATGCCCAACCGACAATAGTGGGATGGAAAGTGCAGGGGACCTGAAGCAAGCTGGTGTCCACCTAGCAGAGGGAGCGGACAGGGTGATGTGGGGTTATGAGGTCAAGAGGTAGGGGGGAGCAAGACTGCGGATGGCCTTGAAGGTAAGAACAAGGGTTTTGTACTCAATTCTCTGAGGAATGGGGAGCCAGTGAAGCCGGTCAAGATAGGTTCCCGGAACCAATTAGGGTTAGGGTTATGGAAATGACACGAGCTGCAAAGTTTGGAATAATCTGCACCTTGTGGAGGAAAGCATTAGGAAGTCCAGGGAGCAGGCAGTTGGCAGGCAGATGATTACTGATCATTTTAACCTAATAGGAGACTCAGGCATCGTGGTTCAGTGCCTGGGACATATTTTGCCCTGAAGTAAGTAAGATTGCTTACTGATCAGGTCATTTTTATTGTTTGGATAATAAAAATAACAATCCTTGCATTTAATATAGCGCTATCAGACACCTTTAACACTACTGGTCTAAGATCTGCACTAAAACAATGAGGGATTTTAAATGGGAACATGATTTGGGGGTTATGAAGTTATAACATGCCTCCACGCATACTTATCAGTAAGCTGTCAGACTCCCATGCTATAAAAAACGAGTTTAGCTCTTCAGGTCAATTTGACTTTTCCATCTCATCTTTATTCGATGTGCTCTCTGAAGAGGTGTGAGGATATGGGTGCTTGGGACCTCTGCATGTGGAGGAGGTCATCCATTCAAAGCACAGAGACCCTACAAGGCATATAATCTTAATTTCTTCATTCTCAACAAACCAAGTATGGATAAAGACTTGTGTGGAGTATAAACAACTAGCATGGACTGGTTGGCCTCAGTGGCCTGTTTACTTAGGACTTTGTAAGCACCAAGTAAAGGAAAGTTGACAGTCTTTATCAGGCATCATTAGGGAATCCACCTGCCAGTTGTGACCTATTTAATTGCACCTCATCTGTGCCCACTAAATATAAGCAGTAATAATTTCTACAATATGCAGATTGCTCTGAGTAGAAGCCTGAAGTTTTAAATTAATGTCTAACGCTTACAATATATGGCCGTACTCCATGTAAAGTAAAGCCTTTACTTGATAAAATAAGTGGGTATTCTACTATTTTGCCAATCGTTGCTTGGAGGTTTAATTTACTGTTCTAAAACCATTGGATACCGACAGTCTTCTAGTTTTACAAAAATTTAGTTCCAGCTACATAATGTTTTGCAGGCATGCCCACAATTAATATTTTACGTAGAAGAAAAAGGAATGAACCACAGCTTCAGGTCAACCAAGTGCTGCAAGTACTACAGGAATCACATCATATAAAAGAGCATCAAATTGATAGACAAATCCTATGCCACAAACTTCTTTCATTTCAAATTATATGTTGTTTATGGGTGGCTTACACATCACTAGCACAGTAGTTTTTTTTGACTTGATATAAATCAACTAGCAACTCCCTGACTTTAGATGAACAATCCAGCTTGACAACTGAGCAAAGTCTTTTCTGTGGACCTGAGGGATCATTCTGGCAATGCTCTAGCCCAGTACGTTTGTAAGACTGTAACTCCCAAATCGGTATCTCCACATCACCCGCTATAAGCGTCTACTTCACCATGAGAATTCAAGAGAAATGGAAGTAATGTGGACATGGCCATGTGGAATGCTGACGTTCACAGACCCTGACACTCTCTCCTGAATATGTAACACCCTTACTGTTGATACACAAACATCTATTTTCACAACCAGCGAGGAAGTGGTAGCTAATAATGCCCTTTGAGAACAATATTCTCTTGGGACCACCACCTTAGAACTAGAGAAAAGACTCTATATATTTGCTGAGTAGGACACAAGAAGCTGTGAGGAAACCATTGGCAGGAGAGGTTTAACTGTAGCATTCTGATGCAGACATACAAAGTGATGGCCACCATTAGATCAAGATAATGTCCTAGTGAGATTTGAGATCCTCTGTGCAAAGATCATATCAGTCACAAGTGAAGTTTGGCTCACTTGTTCTGAATCCTTCCAGGATACTCACTCTATCTTTCTCCCATTACAGAATCTAGTACTTTCTTAAATGGATCAGTTGGTTTTGTCTCAATCCCCCTGCCTGGTAACCAGCTCTACCTGTTGATTATCCTCTGGATAACAAATTTTTTGAAAAATAAAAATACTTCTTGGCATATCCTAAACATTTCTTGAACCTGTACTCTCTTGCCCTTGCTTCCTTGCCTTGTCTCTCAATTGTATTCTGGGTTTAGTTCCTTAATCTATTTAGCATCTTATCTATGTCCAACTGAGTCCAAAACAAGGCACCTTCATTGGTCATTATAAGTTAACAGTTTCTGGAATTTTCAAGGAATATTTTGGACAAATAATTGAATATCTCTGTTGAGGTGATCACCTAAGTAAGGACAGATATTCAAAGGGTGGATAAGCAGTCACAAGAAGAATTTCAGAAACCATCCAGTGATGGGAGATAGGAGATAAATACCATGTACTGATTCCTTTGATCCTCAAAGTTGAACCTTAGATATGTTTGGTGAGAAAGCCAAATGACAATGTGAAAATAGGTGTTCTTTAGTCCAAATGTGGGCAGCCAGGCCCCAGCCATACTGCCCGAATACCATCTTAAACAGTTTAATCATGTTTTAGTTGAGAGAAATAAAAGAGGGTGGATCCTTCTCTGGTACCGGTCTCAAAGCAAGTGTCTGTAATGCTTTGCTCCCAACTGACCATTAAATGCAGAAAGTTACCTTCCACTTAAGAATCTTATTTGTTATTTCATGGGAAACCATGGTATGGTTGGTGGAAGATGACCCTAGTGTGTAAGAAGTCACTGGTGAATATCCTGTTATCCTTATCACAAATGGTGTTAACAGTATCTTTGGTGGAGGACTGAAAACCTGGGCAGACCCATAAAATGGTCCAATTTTGCCCTCAGTCATCCTACTCTTAGTTCCATCGTAAAATAAACTGAAGGCACTTGCTTTCCTGAAACAATTCAAACTTCCTTACTTGGGATTTCCCTCCATTACTATTAAATCTATGACAACTCTTGTAATTTCATTTCTCCACCTTTTCTTTATCTTCTCTCTTAATATCATTATTTGCCCAGTATCTATGTCAATTTGTGAACACCTCAATCAAGTCCTGGGATAGTCCGTTCCATATTCACATGACTCTCCAGGCTATCCAGACCAGAGTGGAACCCTATGCAAAAGCATCTCTAACTCACAAATGTAATCACTTAGCTTTCTCAGGCACACTGGACCATGACAACTCAACAGCTGAAGTTACACCACTGAATCAGCAGCTGGTGGAGTGAATAGAAACTGCAAAAAGAGAAAAACAGTATATTATTGAGCAGATTCTCGATTTGAAGAACGTTGTTCTGTGATAGCTGGTGTCATGGGGTTTGCAGGTTAATATCACCTATGCTAAGTCTCAATTGAGCTTGTTGGCCATAACTGACAAACAACGTGATGGATGGAGAGTTTATATCTGTGTATTCTGCAACACAATACAACATTGGCATCAACTTTTGGGACTGCTTTTACAAGAGACAGACAGAGCTCATCATAAATCCAAGACATTACAAATTAGGCAAAAAAACTGCAAGGATGCAGTGGACTTTCAAAATGCAACATCATGTCTGTGGTAACTTTGGAATAGAAATAATAAGGATATGGACAACAGTGAAATCACAACTTCAGACAATTTGTTGATGCATTTTATTGTGAGATGGGGAATTTGGTATAAAACTAGAAAATGACTATCATGTAACTAGGCAATTTAAAAAAAAACTTCTGGTTTGTATCAGATGTAGAGGAATACTGAAACAGATTGGCACAAAGCAAAACATTTTATGTTGTTCCCAACACTGTGCATGACTTTGTAATTTGGCTCATTGAGGACAATAATACCGTTTCATGGTTACACAGTAATTGCAAATAGAAATGCAAAATACCATGCTGTGTAACATTATATTTGAAACTCAGTAGCCCAATGTATTAAAAGTGAGGCAGGGCAAATAACTGGATTCTGAATGTAAAACATATACATTCCCATTTGATACTCTAATTCTACAGTCCAAGGCAAGTAGTATTGTTACATAACACTGTTAAAAACAAAATCTCATTGCAAGAGAACCCATTTGTATTTCCGCTTTGAAATCTTATCAACGTTCCAAATCATTTTTCTTACTAAAATATATTATTGTATTAATACAAACTACAGTATTATACACTACATTGTGTAATAAATAACAATAAAGAAATATAAAAATAAGACATAAATATAAAAGTTTTCTAAAACTAAAAAGGTACAAGTGTCAGTAAGTAGGGTATTAATACTGCCAGGTTCAAGGACATACAGTACAAAATTTGCACAAACATAACATAAGGAACTAAAAAGATAACATCGTAATTTGAATTAAAATAATACTGACTGATAAAATCAACTAACACTGTTAATAACTTGCACCAAAGCTAAGGGCTGGTTAGAGCCACGTTTCCATAATACTGTATTGTAAATGGCACTTGCAGCACGCAGGTCTTGCATAAGGCCAGGGGGATACAAAGCTCCATACCATAATCCTCATTTACCTACTTAACACTTATTATTCTAAAATACTAACCTCTCTCTCTCCAACACTAATACTGTTAGTCCTTCCTTCGAAGACGTGGCAACAGGCTCCTATACATCTAACTATAAGTCTTATCACATCCTTCTGAGACTTATTTTTCTAGTAGCTGCTTTCTTAAGGCTAACAATATGCTTCAAATGAATTTACACTCTAAAATAAGGTCAACTATCATTACCAATAACTACCTTCTAGTGCGATATTGATAAAGGTAGACAATAATACTTAGGAGTATGTTGGATACAAGTATAAAGGGAATTCTGTAGTGCAGAAACTTTCACATCCTTTCATCACCAATGAAATGTTGAGATTCAGCAACTGAGCAAGGAGTTGCAGCAATACAAATCTACAATTCATGCTTTCATTTGCAATAGAAATTTTCATAGAAATCTCTCCCAACTATACAGTGTTGAAGTGAATGGGATTTTTGAATGGCAAAATGAACAGCAACGTGTAAGTAAACGGATAATGCAGAATGACTGGTAGCAAATTCTTTCAAAACCTGTTGGTTTGCCTTTAAATCAAGACAGTCAGTACGTTTATGAAATTTTTCCACTTGCAATGTTTTTTTGCTTTTTTTTAAAAAATACAAACATCATTCCTAATATCTCGACAGTTCATGTGGTAAATTGCTAATTGTTGAGGTTCAGGCACACCGGGGTTTCTACACAGTAGTGAAGAGAAAACACAGCAACATAGACTGTGTCTCTGGAANTTTTTTTTACATGGTACAACACTAATTGGGAACATCTCTTCTCCAAATTATATTCCTGATCAAGTTTTCATTACATTTTTTCATCTGCTGAGTTAGCTTCCAAATCTTTCTTGCTATTTATTGTATCTTCACCCTCCAAATCCTTCTTGCTATTTATTGTATCATCAGCCTCCAAATCCTTCTGGCTATTTATTGTATCGTCAGCCTCCAAATCCTTCTTGCTATTTATTGTATCGTCAGCCTCCAAATCCTTCTGGCTATTTATTGTATCGTCAGCCTCCAAATCCTTCTGGCTATCTATTGTATCGTCAGCCTCCAAATCCTTCTGGCTATCTATTGTATCGTCAGCCTCCAAATCCTTCTGGCTATCTATTGTATCGTCAGCCTCCAAATCCTTCTGGCTATCTATTGTATCTTCCGGTTCCATATCACTGACTAGATCTGTTCTTTTTGCATCTGTTTCTTCTTCTCCTTCTTCCTCCTCAGATTCGTCTTTCATTTCCTCGACACAGTTTTCCTGCGCATCACCACTGTCCTTCTCTTCCTCCTCCTTTTCACTTTCATCTTCTCTCGTGATGCTGTCTTTGTCATCAGAGTCCACGTGGGATGGAGAGGTCCTGGTGTCTGTGTACTCACTGTTGTTCAGTGAATCAGGCCCAGTCTCTTCTTGTTCCGTTCCCTCACGTTCTTCGGCTTCTCGCTTACAGTACGAGTAGCGATGGTTCATGTGCTGCGAGTAGGAGCCTGAATGTGAAAAGCGTTTGCCACACTTATCGCACTGATAGGGTTTCTCCCCCGAGTGGAGTCTTGTATGCTCAATCAGATGGTGTTTGTGTTTGAATGCCTTCTTGCAAATCCCACACTGATGTGGTCGCTTACCTGCCCAATCAATACAAAAATTAAGAAAACTTAAGTTAAATCAAAGTTAAGAGAATGATCTCACATGAAGCTCAAGAATCACTTGGTATTACATGGTTCTGTAATAATAGTATCTAGATTACTGTCATATTCACAATAGATTAAAAATCATAAATTGAAATTAGAGAGGGTACTTCTGTTCCTCCCCAAATACAGTGAATTGCTATGGACTAATTGAACAGCACTTTACAGGCATATTACCTTGGACCCCCTGCTCCTGCACAGTTCCAATGCCATTGGCTACAGGGAAAAGCTAGGGACATCCTGGAGTGGATGCATTAAAAATGTAATGGGAATGCGAATCTTGGATCAACTAAAAGTTGATGTACCAGGAAAAGGGGGTCGGGACTGGGAGAAGAGTGCGGGGGACACCGGGAAAAGGGGGAGCTGGACGGCAGGGAGAAGGGGACGGGGTGGCGGGGAGAAGGGAGTGGGGCGGCAGGGAGAAGGGGGCGGGGCGGCAGGGAGAAGGAGGGGCGGGACCAGGAGGAGGTGGGGCGCGACCAGAAGAAGGGGGGAGGACCGGATTGGGGAAGCGGGTGAGGGGGGGAGCGGGAACGGGAAAAGAGGGGGAGGAGCGGACCGGGAGAAGGGGGTGGGTGGGGGGAGAAAGACACAGGGAAGAGCAACCAGGGGACAGGGGAAGAGGGGTGGGGGAGAGAGAGAGAGAGAGAGAGAGAGAAGGGGGTGCCCTACAGAGGCCAGTGGGAGAAGCGGACAGGGGTGGTGGGAGAAGGGGGAGGCCAGTGGGAGAAGGACCAGTGGGAAGGGGGGGGCGGTGGGAGAAGGGGCGGGGCCAGTGGAAGAGGGGGCGGGAGAAGGAGGGACCTGTGTCAGGAGAAAGGGGGCGGTGTCGGGTGAAGGTGGCAGAAGAAGGGGCGTGCTGGGAGAGGGTGCAGGGCCAAGAGTGGGGTAGGGCCGGGCCGGGAGAGAGGGGGAGGGTCGGGGCCGAGAGCGGAGAGATTGGGAGAGGTGGGGGTGACCGGGAGACGGGGGGGTGACCGGGAGAACCCCATCCTTATCTTACCTCCCAGCCTCATCTCCTTGCCCCTCTACTCACAGACATCATAAGACTCTTCCTATCCACTGGTACTGTTCCCACCCCATTAAAAACCCGCTGTCATCACTCTTATCCTTAAAAAACCCTCCCTGGCCCTATCTCTACACTCAAACTGCTAACCCATCTCCAACCTCCCTTTCCTCTCCAAAGTCCTGGAATGATTTGTTGCTTCTCATCTTCGCTCCTTCCTCTCCCGCCACTCCCTTCACAAACCCCTCCAATTGGGTTTCCGTGCCACCCATAGCACAGAAACAGCCCTGGTCAAAGTGACAAATGACATTCTGTCCATCTGCGACCAGGGCTCCCTCTGTATCCCCGGCCTTCTAGACCTCTCTGCTACTTTCGACATCGTTGACCATTCTATCCGCCTCCACAGCTTCTCCTCAACCTTCATGGTTCTGTCCTTGACTAGTTCAGATTGTACCTCTCACACCACCTCCACTTCATCTCCACAAATGGTTTCTCCTCTAGGGGAACGGGGGGGGTGGGGGAAATGGAAGAAGGGGGGGAGAACGGGAGAAGGGGGGGGAAGAACACGAGAAGGGGGGGGGAAACGGGAGAAGGGGGGGGAAAACGGGAGAAGGGGGGGGGGCAGAACGGGAGAAGAGGCAGGGACAAGCAGCCTGGGGCTCCTGCAAAGCACTACACAACGTGGTCTTACCATTTCCAAAAAGCATTCAAGTAGTTATATTTTTCTCAACAGCATGAGGCCGACAAAAGAAAACACAATGGAAACCACTTTAATATGTTGCGATTATGGATTAGATTGCTTGTATCATGGCATTCTACAACCAGCTGCTTGAATGGGCTCACACAGCAGGGGAGGGTCACAGCAGTGTATCATAATAAGCTGCTAAACATAATAAGCTGCAAATAATCACGGCAGGAGGTTGAATAGCGGTGCCATGGTCAGATAATGGTGTGCATCTTGAGGCGTAACAAAAATTCTAATTTGTATTAGAAAATTACAAGCAAGTTTACATTTATTTTAAAAAAAATACCTGAGATCACCACTGTGATCTCTCGTCATCTCCTTGGTACATCTCTTCAAATTCAATTGTAATAGCATATTACTCTAAACAGGCAGAACAGTGAAACTCAAGAAAACCCGTCAGGAAAGGAAACAGTGCTGTTGCACACATGGACATTTGTGGTAAGGTTCCATTGCCCTACAAGATTCTAAAAGGTGAATATGGACGAGCAAATAAGACACCCACCAACAAGGGAAATGGATATGGATATCTCAATAAGGCCATTAGTGGCCTTAGGAAAAAGCAGCTGAAAAAGACAGCATGTGTTGAGTCTTAATCTTTGTAGTAAATAATAATCTTATTCTTTGAGGTAAAGTAATACAAATGTAATCTTGTTATTATTGTTGTAAAGTGTTAGTGAACTCCACTGCTATCAAATGCCCCCGAATACTAGAATGATCAAACTTAAGTGGTGACAAATCCATTTGACAACCTTGCATGGGGTCTTGATTTACACTTGCACTTTTTCCTCCTCCTTCTCTAGTGATCAAGGAGGTGGGATGAACAAAAAAAAGCACCATTCTTCTATGAAACAATATACAATTTAGTGTCTGCAATTTGAACGTGATGATTTATGCTGCATCTCTCTTACCCGTGTGCTCATACTTGTGCCTCAGAAGAGAGCTGCTCTTCTGGAATATTTTGTCACACAAGTCACAGGCATACATTCCATTCTCTGTTTTTCGGATTTTCTTGCGTGGAGGAGTTGAGTCTGAATCATTCTGGTCATCAGCATTGGACACAACTTCTGAGCTCATCTCTGGCTTTTCCTCCTTCAGGAACAAAAGCACCTTTTTTACATGAATTTTAAAATCTATCAACATAATATGATAATGCAATATAATACTACTTCCCATTGGGACAGAAATTTAAGACAGATTCTTCAGTCAACTGAAATAGTCATAGGTTTAAAACTGAACAATACATATCACTATAATACTATAATCCTTGCATTAGGTATAGCAACTTATGTTGAAATAAAACAAATTACACGTGTATAATGCCCTTCACGTCGGAAAGACGCCCCAGTGCGCTGGACAGTCAGGAGTTTTTGGACCGAAGCTGGGGTCAGGAGGGATGGAGGGCAACAGTGGGTGGGGGCGGGGGCTTGGAAGCATTTGACAGTTTTATAGAACTGTGGACTATGTAAACATAGGTGAATACCCACAAACAGCCATAAAGTGAATGGACAGCTTTTTTTTTTATCTGGGGAGACTGCTGGCTGGAATATTGGGAGAAACTCCTTTCTCTTTTTGAATAGTGCCATGGGGTCTTTGACATCCACCTGAACAGGCAGACAGGGCCTTGGTTTTGTGTCTCATCTGATGGATGGCACCTCTAACAATGCAGCAGTGTGCAAGCACTGAATTGGACTATGAGTTCAGACTATGAGCTCAAAGTTTCAACGTGAGCTTGAATCCATATCATTGTGACTAGGAAGACTAACATTGTCATCCACATATTACAAAGTAGACAGATTCTCCACCTTAAAAAAATGTAAACTTTTAGAAAAGGTACTATCAACCAAGAATAGCATACTTACTGAATGATTTCCATTAGACTGGTTTGGCTTCTCCTGTGATTCAGGCCCATTGGAATTGATTGTTGAATATGTATAGGCCACTTGTGGAATGAAGCTGGCCTGTTTGATTGTAGCCAGGGCTCTGAGGCATGGGACACCATTTGGGTTTGAAATCGCAACAACTGTTGGCAGTTGAGTGGTGATTGTAGGGAGTTCAATATTTATAGGCTTGGCACTTGTTGGGTTTCCTTCAATATTACTAATACTGTCATTTTGTGGTTCTTTCTTTAAGCAAGATAAGTTCAAAGGCTCCTCTTGGACATAATGAACACTGCTATGGTAAACACTGGTAATTGGGGGTCTCTCAATTCCTTCTTTTTGCTGTCTTGGTAGTGAAAGGTCAAGCGGTTCTTCCTGCAGATCCTCCTGGGTACTATCAGGTGTGTTATAGCTTTGTGAATTTCTAGACGACGTAGACGACAGATTCAGTGGTGATGGTGTGTTATTCCTGGAGCGGTCCGATGTCATGTTTAAGGGCTTGCAAGTAATTGGAGAATCTGTCAATTTTTGAAGAGTTTCTGAGTTTGCTGTATCGCCTTGTAGATTGCTAGTATGTGGTGTATTGGCATGACTGATAGATTGATCTGGCTTGCTCTCCTTTTTGCTCTGCACAGGGGACGAAGGACAAGATGGCGGGACTGGAATCTCACCATTTTGCATCTTTTCAAACCATTTTTTCACTTTTTCTAATGGTAGGTTTACAGCAACTGAAATCTTTGCCAGTTCCTCTGAAGTGGGCTGTGCATTTAATGCGTAATATGCCTTCAGGAGTGACAACAGATTCTTCAGTGGTTCTTTATCTGAAGAGATGTTCTTATCTGTTGACTCAGAAGCTCCAGGTAGATTTTCAGGGCCTTCTTCTGCTGAATGGGCTTCATTTTTTAATTGATAGTGCTTTAGCTCATGAAGTGCATTTAGTCCACCGGGACATTCATTACAAAGCAGGCATGTTTTACTAACTGGTTCTTCATTGATCTCAGTTTTTTCTGATTTGATTGAGAGGTCTTCTGGTGGCTTTTCATTCACACATTTTTCTGCAGGATTGGGAATCTCTTTTTTTAAATTTTGTGGTACCACTTGGAGTTGACTTGGCTCTAAGCTGTAGTTGATTATGATTTTGGTTGTTCCATCCTGATCAATTAAGGGAACACTAATTGATGAAATGAGAGAATGACTGTTTTGCTGTACTGATGTTGAGGAGACAGTTCCTGGTTCTTTGGAAGGAAGATTGACATGATTGTTTTCTAATACTGCAACCTTAAGAACATTCTGAATGTCACTTAGATTGATACTAATAGGGGAGACCAGGCCGACAGTTGGCAAAACAACAGCCTGAACCACACCCTGAGAAGGGTTTGTCGTGACCTGGAGGGGGGTCCCACCACTAAACCCTACATTTTGGAAAGAGCTTGCACAGTTGATGCCAGAGGTCACTACCATTGTTTTATACTCATAATCCACAGGTTCAGTTTTAATTTGGTTTACGGTGGGTTGTTCTTGTAAAGGCTTATTGTTCTCCAGCTTATTACGAAGTTGTGTTCTAGCAGGACTATTGGTTGATGGAGAGAGTGATGGCGAAGTGCCTTGAGGGGTTTTAATTCCTGAACGTGCTCTACCATTAAGTGATATGAGACCAATGCACTTCTTACTACTGATGTGTGAGCTATAAGAGCCGGAGTGGGAAAAACGTTTCTTGCAGTTAGGGCATTCATATGGCTTCTCTCCTAAAGAAGGGGCAGGCAGAAATAACAAAAAAAATTACCAGATATTTCTGCATTTAAAATGAAAGATAGGTTATAAAAGTTATTTTCCGTCTTCTATAGCCATATTTTTAAAATAGGTAGCAATCAAATTCCAGTTTATCACTAGAACTAACGTTGTACATCACTGTTAGAAGTTCCATAAACATCCAATAATGATAGGTCCATAGAGGTACAGTATAAATAATACATAACGTACTTTATAACCCTTTAACTCTACTGTATTTCCCCAAGTATATAGGCGACAGAATATTAGTGCTACAAAAAAAAACTGAAGACCAAATTGGAGAGGACAAAAAGAATGTCAAATCAAGAACAGAGAATATAAAATTATCTTAAGACAGTTTCCCCAGGGATAGCTTGGCTTCCATATATCCTCATTCAGTGAATGTCATTTACCCTCTGCAGACTTCACTCCTCCCAACAATGGGAAAATAAATTACTGAGTAAATTATTTCCAAAAGAGTTTTGGCCTCTGAAGTCTGCATGTGACATACAGTCCTCTCCACAGACCAGTCTCCATTTAGGGCAGGTTATAATCACACAAAGATACTGATAACACTCAAAAACACGGCAAGTGGAGAGGGTGGGTGCAAACTATGTGGACGATTCGCTCCATTCAAATAAAGAGGAAGTCTATATTAATACAGAGATAAATGTTTCTTTCTCAGTATTAGTCATCCTTACCTTCAGGAATGTATCACAATACCACCAAAATAGAGGAAGAAAGGCAGAGTTAAGAATAATTTGATAATTCTTGAGTAAGTGACCAAAAAAGTATCTGGAACAGATTACCAAGAAGCATGCTTGAGGCCAGGTCACTGGACTCAGTTAACAAACAGCTTGATGCTGCAATTGGAAGATAGTAGATGGATATTTTGGAGGGCAGATATTAAATAGAAATAATAGTTATCTTGATCCAGAACCTCTCTTGTGATCTTGTGAAAATTTGATTCATACTGTTGATAAAACATTTAAGATTCCTCTGCATAGGCACTTTACAAATCAAGTTTAGATCAATTGCTAAAGCCTGTCTTAATGATCATTTGAGATCTAAACAAGGACTGAGAAAAGTCAATCAGACCCTTTCTAACCAAATCTTTAAAAAAAATTGCAGAAGTGGGGCACGGCAAATCTGAGAAAAATGAACAAGGAGCCAAAGAATAATTCCACAGCCCAGGCCAATAGAAAAGTGTGGCCGCAATTTTTCCGCGGAGTCCACTATAAACAGCGCCCTGCTATAAACTGCTAATAATGAAGTTTCTGTCCCTGGGCCTCTTGGCTGTTTATTGGACTTCACTGTGGGTGGATCCACTCCGGATGTGGGTGCGCGGTGCAGTGCAAGCGGGAAATAGGCTTCACTCCACTTGGATTGTTCCATCCTGATCACTGTTGTGATTGTCTGTATGTCTCTCTCCTGTGTGTGTGTGACTCTCTCCTCTGTCTGTGTGTGTGTGTGTGTGTGTGTGTGTGAGTGTCTCTGAGTATGTGTGTCTCTCTCTCTCTCTGTATGTGAGTGTTTGTGTAAGTGTGTCTTTCCTCTATGTGCTTGTGTCTGTGTGTGTGTCTCTCTGTTTGTGAGTGTCTGTGTGTGAGTATCTCTCTCTGTTTGTGAGTGTCTCTCTCTGTTTGTGAGTGTCTATGTGACTGCATGTCTCTCTGTTTGTGAGTGTCTCTATGTGAGTGTATGTCTCTCTCTCTCTCTCAGTTTATCACAGTCACCCCTTTTGTTTCCTATGCCTATTTGTTGTTTACATATATTGAATAGTGCTTTAAATATTTTTTATGTATTTGGATCTGATTGGACAATAAAAAAGTAATTACATCAAGTAATTGGTGCTCCACAATTGCCACTGGGTATCCAAATTCAGGGAGGAGCTCGACTCGTGGTCGCTATTTTTCTACCTGATGACAACGAAGGTACATACTCTGACTATTAATGAGTAGTAGTCAGAGACTGGTTTTTCGTGCATTTTTACATTAACTTTATTACAAGTTGCTAGCGTGTATAGTTTAAGTGTGATTTATGTTTGTTATCTCATAGTTGTGTTTGCTGATATTTATCTAGTTGTTTAAGATTTAATGCAGAGGGTTGTGAATTTCTTTGAAGCTACAATAACATTTTGTTGAGCTTACTTAAACGTGCTTTAACTCGAGCTTTCTGTATAAATCAAAGGAGAGAATACACAAACTCTGAGTATGTGTGTGTGTCTCTCTCTGTTTGAGTGTATGTGAGTGTTTGTCTCTCTGTTTGTGAGTGACTGTGTGTGAGTGCCTACCTCTCCTCTGTATGTTTGTAAATGTCTCTATATGAGTGTCTCTATGTGTTTGTGAGTGTGTCTATGTGTCTCTCTCCTCTGTATATGTTTGTGAGTGTGTCTCTGTCTCTTCTATGTATGTGTGTGTGTTTTTATGAGCGTCTCTGTGTGAATGTGTGTCTCTCTTTCCTGTCAGAATGTGTGCATGTCTCTCTGTGTGAGTGTGTCTCTGAGAATGCATCCCTCGCTATCTGTGAGTGTTTCTCTCTCTAGGTCGATGTCTCTGTGTGCAGTGTCAGGTCCTGAAAGGCAGGAGGTGGTGAGCTGCTGTAGCCCTGCAGTAAGGACACTGGTCCTGAGTGTCTGATTTTTGTGGATCTCCAAGCCCTTCGAACCTGTGCTGGTGTCCCCCCCTCCCCCTCCCAAATGGGCCACCCAGTTTTTGTTAAAAATGTACTTCAATAGCACGAACCAAACCCTTGGAATTTTCCACATACCTCACTAAATTTCCCCCAAAATGTTTTACCCCCCCACCCAATTTTTGGCAAATACTGGCCCAGCTCATAGTTTGAAACCGTGAAACTTATCCAGAAATGTGAATGATATGATGTTTGCTTTCTTTACTCTCCATGAAACACAGATTGGATATTTTTTTCTGAATAATGTTACCTGTAAATCTGTGAGGTGGCATAGAAAAGAGAGTTGGTACTAAAGGTTGTATAAAAGTATTGGATGGGGCTGGCAAATTGTTGCATTCCCAGTTGCATTGCAACAAAACTGAAACTAATGTTCCATAGAGATACTGATCAATTATGTATGAAATATTCCCTTAATTGTGAATCCCCATTTTAAAGGGGCTAATGAACACAGCATCAAGCATTTTTGATGGAGGTCGTCTCTGCAGATTCACAACTGTGGAGGGGTCTAAGGACAGAAAATCACCTGGATACATCTGCTCTGAAGATCAAGGAACAAATCACCAAACTATCTCTTTTCGCTATTATATCTGAAGCAATAAGGTAAGACAATCTGTACTTACCACTGTGGATTCGTAAGTGCTCCTTTAGGTGATGCTTGTATTTAAACGCTTTTCCACATTCAGTGCACTTGAATTTCCGGTTCCCACTCGTCTGTGTTACAACATGGCGCTTTTTGGAAAAAAAAGCTTCAAAAGTCAATTGCACTTTACAATAGCAGACAGCAGTCAGGTATAAAACATGTATTTTAAATGGTGTTGTAGTTAAGATTAAAATATCTACGTGGCCTAAATAACCAGGATATAATGTTTTTTTTATTGAATAATTGGGAGAATTTACTACTTGAAAGTAAAGATAATCATATTATTCAACTATGACCACAAACGTTCAAGTTACTTTTCAACATAATCTATAGACAAAAATCTGACAAATTGACTCAAGCAGTCAAGTAGTAAACTTCTTCCTTTTAAACAAAGGAGTACATTTTATCTCACACGCGTGAGAGATTGGAGTCAAATACTTTCATGAGAGAAAATTGGGAGGAAAAATTTGGCCATTGTTATTTTGATAAAGATTTACCTGGTCTCGTCCTGACTTATGTGAAGCCACATGACGATCAAGTTGTGTTCTGTAGGCAAAAGTGTAGCTGCAAAGAGAGCAACTGAAGTTGTCTTCATTCTTTTCATGGCGGTACTTAATATGCTCTTTTAGTGAAGTCAAGCGCTTGTATCCTCTGTCACAGTATGGACATGTGAGCAGCTGAGCAAAAGCATCAGGCGGTCCTAAGTGGTACAAAATAATAGCATCTAAGTCATTGCTTCATTTCAACTCACTAAAATAGGGTCCATTTGAGTTTGGGCCAATAATTATGAATTAACCCCAGGGATATTTCAATGTTCCCATCACTGTATGAATTTTAAAATTTGTTATCTAGTCTGATTTGCAATACAGTGATACACAAATAACAAGTTACTGATATATTTAATGTGAAGCTTTTCCTTCCATTTCATGGTTAAGGAGAGGAAACTTTCAACATTTTGTACATTCTGTAGTGAAATACTTGACTAATTAATCATGTTATTCGTCCAGAAGTGGAGTTTGAACCGACAACCTTCTGACCCAGAAGTGAATGAGCTACAAACTGAACCAGGCTGATGCCTAAAATACCTGTTCTAAATAAAAAATAATACCAAATGCAAGGGTTATTATTTAATAAAGCACCTTATCACATCATTGAGACATCTCAAAGTGCTTCACAGAATATATTGCAAAGTGGATTGACTGTGTATTTTTGTGGGAGAAACACAGCAGCCAATTGCACACAGAACTGTCCCACCAACAGTTGTGGATTGAATGACCGAATTATTATTTTGTGGGAAAGGATTTAGTACCCGCAGGAAAGCGATCCACCAATCGACTAACTGGGTTCCTACTTACTGCTGGATAAACAGAGGCATGTGGAGTAAGGAAACTTGCCTAAGATTTTGTCCCGTCTGGGAATCGAACCCGGGTCCACTCGCTTGCAAGGCGAACTACTACGCTATGGAATTCCACAAAAGGCAAAGAAATTCTAGAAATGCCTGACAAAAACAGACCTCATAATGTTAACAGCCCACCTTCAACTGCATTTAAGTGACACATTCTTTCCTACATTTCTCATGATATAAAAACAATTTCTGGTACTAGTATGACTATCTGTCAAATTCCAGAGGCGTAGTACTAGAACTCTTTCACTTGATAGCTATTAAACATGAACATCAATGTCTTAATTAATGATCCTTATCTACTAATTCTTTCTCTATAAAATAGCTGTTTCATATTAATGTCACTTTACAATAAGTGTAAAGGGGGGGTGCCCTGAGAACATTAGACACGGACTGCAAGGTGAGGCATAATTATTCATATTTTCTGAAATTGTTCAAGGGTCACTGAAATACAGTCATTATCTACTGTTCCATATATGTTGCAGACAACTCTGTGCACTCTCTCTTAGGCTTTGGCAGTGAAAATTTCTCTTCATCCTTCAATGGATAGACTATTGAATTGTTCATTTGAATCTTCTATAGGGACAGACTTTGCAACTTGTGGTCATCTGAATGCTGTTGAACTAATTGGATAGGATTTTATATTCTGCCTGGCTCAGCCAAGGGAGGTATATTGTGAAATATTACAGGATAATATCTCACAGGATTCAAAGTCTATGTAACCTCAGGTTCAAGTATAAGATTCAAAAAATGAACAGAATAAGATGACTACTCAACTGCAATATTACATAGCTAATGCACAATTGTATGTATACAGCGCTATTCTCCTTATTAAAAAGGTTCAGTGCCTGTGCACCAGATTCCCTCCAATAAAGGGGCTATGTGTGGGGTAATGCATGAGTTTACTCAGATACAGTATTTCTGGTATTATATCTTGTGGTTTGGAATATATTCTAACTTTATTTTGATAACACAAGATATTCAGTTATAGTAAACAATATGCCAATCCACAGCAACAAATACAGTAATGCTTATGGTTATATCATTATATAGTTGTGCAGATATTAGTAGACAGGAACTGTGTTTGTTTATATGTCTGCTATACCCAGGATGCTGAACAATGAATACTAGTTATTTGAATCACCAGCACCTCTAAAAGTGAAGCGTCTCAAATTGTTTTACAAGATATTACTGCCAAGTGTTGTCACTTGCTTTGTGGGCAAACTTGGCAACCATTCGCCTCATGGCTATTTTCCCATAAACAGCAATGAGATAAATGACCAATTGATTTGGTTGATTGTTGGCCATGACACTGGGAGAAACTTCTTTTTCTTTTCATCTTCCTGAATAAAGAAATAGGACCTCAGCGCTGAAATGGAGTAACAGCCGAGCTCAAGATCACAGACTTCAGACTCAAGACTGCTACCAGCTGAGATGACACACCAGCACAATTAAAACAATGCCTTAAAAACAATAAGATGATTCTAAGGGGGAGTGAGATTAATGTGGGATTAAAGAGGCCATTTGGCCCATGCTCTTTCAAAGAGTCGGCACAGACACGATGGGTCGAATGGCTTCTTTCTGTGCTGTATAATTCTATGATTTTATAATATGCTACATGTGTAAAAGTTGCCCACATTCATGCACAGGAATCCCACGTGTCAAACAATATTGGATTTGAGTAAACAGTTCACTTTTATTGGTGTGCTTTGCACCTAGTAGCTGTGAGCTACACAGTTAGAAATATACGATTGCAAACAAATATTTAGAAAATTGATCAGAACATTCATAAGATTTGGAATCACATTTGTTTAAAAAAAGATAGAAATACTGTGTTACCATTTTCTTCTTGCCCACTAGCCTCTGGCGTGCCGAGCCTATGCTGCTCCTCTGGTGCTTCTGGATAAATGACAGCTGTGCCTCCTTGTTGAAGGTATTCTTGAACATTTGGATCATGGCTTTGCTCTTCATCTCCATCAGAATCACAGCCCTCTTCATTAGCTATTAAAAAATAATGCATCACATAATGAACTGTACAAATTAAAAACTTAAAAAAAACTTCATGGTCTTTATTTAAGGCCTGATCGGTCAGTTTCTTCCTAAATTATCGATTCTTTACAATATGACATTTTGGGAGCTATTGTCTCTTAATCACCTTAACTTATATCATATATACTCAACAGGCCTGCAACTGGTTATTCTCCTGCATGTTCTTTCTATACTTACATCCTGAATGAAGTCAATGCATATGAAACTGATATGATTGAGTCCATTATAGAGACTACCTGGATTGAGTTTGTTGTAGCTAACTCTATATATAGAGTCAAATCAAGGAATGAAGAATAAAGGTTGATTATAGGCACAAGCAGCAAGTTCCTGAAACTTGACTTCTGCAAAATCTTAACATCTTCACAACCAGTAAGATTCAGTTCACCTTTGTATGTTGAAAAAATGTTTTGAGGCAACTGTGTCCCATTTAAATCCTAATGTTGTCTGATTAGCAGAACATACTTTATTAAGTCACAGTTCTGCAAATTTTGATCATATCCCCAATCCAGTTCCTCCTTATCTGAAAGTGCATCTCTTTAAAACATTATGCGTGGAGCAAGGAAGCGTGATCTGCATCAGATAGTCTTTGTTAGGGGAGTTAGGTCAAAATAGCGGGGAGATATAAACGCAAGATATCTAGGGTCTGTGACCTCTCCTATTCCTTGATGACTGATTTTTTTTGTCAGCCGGGTGTCTGATACAAGTTGAAACCCATTACCATGCTTAAGAATATCCAAACCAAACTGAGATTTCCATACATCCCACCCACACATAGAAATCCCAGAGATAGACTGTTGGAATGGAATGCGTACTCTCTACTTGGAGGGATGCATCCTGCTTACCTAATTCCAGAAAGTATAACAACAACAACAAAATTACATTTATAGAGCGCCTTTCACGTCGGGAGGATGTCCCAAAGCGCTGAACAACCAGGTGTCGGGGCCCGAGCATGAGGGAGGGTGTTGTAGGGGTGAGGGAAGGCAGAGAGGTGGGAGGGCGACCAAAGGCACGAATGAAAAGAAGAGTCTTGAGACCGGCCTTGAAGGAGGCAAGGGAGGAAGCAAGCCGAAGGGACCGTGGGGATGGAGTTCCAGAGTGTGGGGGCAGAGAGGCTGAAAGCCCGGCCGCCGATGGTAGGCCGTGTCGGGTGGGAGACATGGAGCAGACTGGAGCCCGCTGAATGGAGAGCGCGGGCAGGTTGGTAGGGAATCAGCAGGTCAGAGAGATAGGAGGGGGCAAGGCCATGGCCTTGAAAGGGAGGATGAGGATCTTGAACTCGATCCTCTCGGGGATGGGGAGCCAATGGAGTCGGACGAGAGTGGGAGTGATGCGGTCACGGAGCCTGATGCGTGACAGTACACAAGCTGCAGAGTTTTGGATGATCTGCAGTTTGTGAAGGGAAGAGTTGGGAAGGCCGATGAAGAGGAAGTTTCCGTAATCGAGCCTTGATGTGACAAATGCGTTGGTGAGGGTTTTGGCAGCCTGAGGGGTGAGGCAGTGGCCGGTCACGGCGTGGATGTGGGGGAGAAAGGACAGTTCAGGGTCGAACATGACACCCAGGTTCCTGACTGGCTTAGTGAGGCTGAGTGTGCAGCCGTGGAGGCTGATGCTGCCAGTGTCCGAGGTGCGGAGGCACTGGCACGAGCCAATCAGGAGGGCCTCGGTCTTGCTGACGTTGAGTTGGAGAAAGTTGTCCCTCGTCCAGGACTTGATGTCGGACAGGCAGTCGGTCAGGACGCCAGTAGTCCTGGAGTTCAGGGTGGAGGCAGAGAGATAGAGTTGGGTGTCATCCGCATACATGTGGAAATTTGCCCCATGTCTGCGGATGATGTCCAAGGCTGCACTCTCCATCTCTCAAAGCCAGTCAGGAACCTCAGCGTTCTGTTCGACCCTGAGCTGTCTTTTCTTCCTCATATCCGCGCCACAACTGGCGCCGCCTTCCATCACCTCTGAAACATCGCCAGACTACGGCACTACCTCACCCCTCACGCTGCTGAAACACTGGTCCACGCCTTTATCACCTCAAGGTTGGACTATGGAAACTCTCTCCTCGCCGGCCTTCCCGACACCTCCCTCCACAAGCTGCAGGTCATTCAGAACTCTGCAGCTCGTGTACTGTCCCGCACCAGGCTTCGGGACCACATCACTCCCACCCTCGTTCGCCTCCACTGGCTCCTCATCCCCCAGAGGATCGAATTCAAGATCCTCATCCTCACCTACAAGGCCATTCACGGCCTTGCTCCCTTCTACCTCTCCGACCTACTATCCCCCTAACTTACCAGCCCGTACCCTCCGTTCCTCTGGCTCCGGTCTGCTCCACATCCCCCGCCCCAACCGCCCTACCATCGGTGGCCGGGCCTTCAGCCTCTCAGCCCCTAGGCTCTGGAACTCCATCCCCCAGTGCCTTCGCCTTGCCTCCTCCCTTTCCTCCTTCAAGGCCGGTCTCAAGACCTTTCTCTTTGACCATTCGTTCAGCTCCCCTCTCGACCCCCTCCTCGTTCCCTCCCCTCACCCTGACCATTTCCCCCCTGCTCGGGTTCTGACCCAACTATCCAGCGCCTTGGGACGTTCTCCCGATGTGAAAGGCGCTCTATAAATGGAATCTTGTTGTTGTTGTCACCAAGGGTGATGAGGAGAGGACCGAGGACAGAGCCCTGAGGAACACCACACGAGACGGTGCGGGGCCTGGAGAAAAAGCCGTTTGCTGCGACGAAGTGGAGGCATTGTGAAAGGTAGGACCTGAACCAGTCAACTACAGAACCTTGAAGGTTGAGGTGGGAGGTGGTGGAGGAGGTTTGAGTGGTCCACGGTGTCAAAGGCAGAGGAGAAGTCGAGGAGGATGAGGAGACAGAGGGAGACCTGGTCGCACATGGTAGTAAGTAGTATTCGGGGGGAGTGCGTGGTGAGAGAAGGGGAGGGAGATAGTGTGTGTGTGTGCGTGTGTGAGACAGATGGAGCGAGAGAGGGGGGGGAGAGAGAGTGCATGTGTGGGAGAGAGTGTCAGAGATGTGGAAGTGTGTGTGAGAGGGGGAAAATTATTGACTGAAAGGAGGGAGAGAAAGTGATAGTGACAGAGTGGGAGGAAGAGAAAGAAACAGAGCGTGAGAGGGGAGTGTGTGAGAGGGGGGAAAAGAGTGTATGTGTGGGAGAGAATTTTTTTTTGGTCAGCCAGGTGTCTGACACATGCAGAAACCCATCACCAAACCAAGCTTAGATTTCCATGCATCCCACCTACACGTGGAAATTCCAGAGATAGATTTTCGGAATGGAGGGATGCATCCTGCTTACCTAATTCTAAACCCACGTTGCTTGCCATTGATATTGCTGTTGGCAAGCTTTCCTGCTGTTTGTCCAGCTGAGACCACCCTACCTGTTAGGACTTTGGCTTTTAGGGTTAACAGGAGCTGAGTGGAATGGCTCCCTGTTCCCAGTGACTGGTCTGCCGATTAACCAGGTTGGCTGTGCTGTCATCAGCAGTGCCCTGGAAAACTGCGGACCTGCCTGGCTCAGGAACTGGACTACCGAGGGCTGGCTCGAATCCGACATTCTGTTGCCAGGCATGTCACTTTGGAGCTAATTCTCTTACCTCTTCCAAGGAGGATTCACAGACCAGTGGAAGATCACATGGGTGATCTTGCAAATTACACCAAGTTGTGGGAACTGTAGAATCAGTAGAGGCAGCAAAAGTCCTATAAAGACAGACTGATAGGATATGTACATGGACTGATAACGGGCAAATAAAGGCAAATACAAGGTACTACATAAAGGATCGAAGAAATAAAAAACCTAAGTACTATATTGATGCAGCAAACTTGCTAAGGGGAAGCTAAAAAGATATCTAAGGGTTTTAGTTGACTCATTGCTCATTATGTCAACACAGGATGAAGACGCAATAAACAAAGCAAACAGGATGTTGGGCTACATTGCTAAATCAGTATAGATTAAGTTCCCAGACGTCATACTCGAGCTGTATGTTGTTCTGGTCAGGCTTCACCTAGAGTATAGCCTCAGTTGTGGTCATTGTGCTATAGGGGGCTGCCCAGAACCTAGAGGCAGTGCAAAAGACAGCAATGTGGATGATCCATAATGTTAAAAAAATGAGATATCTACAACAAATAGACAGGCTAAGGCTCTTCAGTCTGAGGCAGTAGAACAAGACGACATAGGTTTAGAGTTGCAAAGAGCAATTTCAAGACAGACTCCAGAAAGTTTTTCTTTACCGAGAGGGTAATTAATGACTGGAACAGGTTATGAGGAAGGGTGGTTGAGCCCAGGACACTGGACGTTTAAAGCTTGATGCTGTAAGGACGGTAGGATGGATATTCTAAAGAGATGAGATCAGATGGGCCAAAGGGCCTCTTCCTCTAAACCAATCTAGTAATCTTGTGAAAAATCACAAAATAATTTTCTTTCGTCCAAGTGTTACAGAGTAAGGATAATACAGTAACTGATGGGAATAATTCACCTCATTTGCAAATGCAATTTACAAAGTAACAGGCATGCACAATTTTATACACAAAAAAACTATGACAAACCATAAGAATTCATAACATCCTATCTCAGGGCCCTATCCTCAAAGTGTGGAAATGGTAAATGCAATCACAAGTACATAGTTGTTTATCCATTTTCATACAAAATATTTTAAAAGATTCACTATAAGACCAAATTAAGGAGAAGGCCACATAATAGTGGACAATAAGACCTTAATGTCTCAATATAAATGATCTATCCAATTTCCCTCTATTATGATGGAGTTTCAAAGTATCTAGTAAATGAAGTACATTCATACATCTGAAAATAATCACAGATGGAAGTGTCGAAAAGCATTACAGTTAACAATGCAGTAATTTTTGATAGACAGTAATGGATACAAGTTCACCCATGTGATTATCTAAAAAATTCCCCATCTTACAAGGTTACTGGATACAGTTAAGAGCAACAACATATTGCATTCGTATAGAGCTTACATAAGACGCTATACCAAATGCAAGGATTATTATTGCTATTATATCAGCTAACTCTCTCCAAGAACCAATGTATAAAATCCACATAAAGCCATCAGGAAAGGAACAAACAAAAGACCAAGAAATGTTAAATTAGTGACAAAAATAACAGTATCAAAAGAAAGTCTTCTCCCACCAATATCAATGTTCTAGTTTAACAAGCATTATTAGTTCCATAGAATCAGTCTATTTATCAATGCAATTTCCATTAGCAGCAAGTAGAAGTATTTTTTTAGAAAAGAGCTTTTTTGAAATGTGCACAAAATGGTCTTTCAAAAGATATAGAGCACAACATACAAAGAATCGTGCCTATTCTCACAAGTCTAAATCCAATTTACTATTCTACAATCCCAAAGGGCAGTCTCCATCAGTTACAATATAAATAAGAGCATAGTTAATGCCAGCATTATTTTATAAATTAAAGCAGCTAGCTAATAAGCCACCTCAATTTAACATGCAAAAACATCAGTACAAATTCACACCCAGTTTATGTGTAAATAGCCCTGTCACGAGCACTAGGAACATATTAGCTTGTGAGTAGCTTCATGAATAAATTTACAAAATTCCTGGACCACAGAATTAACACAAAATTCTCACAAATTTTGTAATATTTTAACTTGTCATTATAAGCTTCCACTGTATAGCTATCTTTGTTTTTTAGTTTTTCCTGTTTTATTTATAGATTTATAAATCTCAATGCTTATTAAAATCCTAAAGTAGTTTGGGAATAGTGTTTGATAAATGGGACGTGATGGAGCCTGCCGATAGTTTTGTGGTATATTACAATGCATTGCCTTTTAAAACACTTATCTCAGCGGGGTAAATGTTGCTATAGATACAGTTCCAAGAATACACATTTTCAATTATGTGAAGTACAACAGTGTTGGGTACAAACACTGTGTGCATTCCCTCTCTTCTCTCCCAATCAGAAAAAACAGCTATCACTAATATTACAGAAAATGATGAGACTTTTGAGATGACCTATTATAAGTTTTGACGATTATGAAAGACACTGACGAAGTTAAAGTTGCTTATGGCATATTGCAAGATTAGCAAATACCAAACAAGACAACACAAAGGCAGAGGATTTACCCAGAGAGATTCGAGTATTTGACATTTCAAAGAGAACTGCAATGATCAAACCAACGTTTCAGGTCGATTACCTTTTGACTGTTGTCTTGCCCCATCAACACCTCTGATCTCATCATCTACTGTCCTACACCTAAATTATTTATTGTGCATGAGTAGCCATTTTAGTGTAAAAGCCAATCAACGTACAGGAAGCAAGTTAGCTGACTGGAAGCATGTGGAGTAAATAGGGTCTACAACAACAACAAAATTACATTTGTATAATGCCTTTCACGTCGGGAGGATATCCCAAGGCGCTGAACAGACAGAGTTACGGAACTGAGCTGAGGGTTGGAGTGGGGGAGAGGGGAGGGCAGGGGGGAGGCAGGGAGATCGAAAGCAAAGGGTCGAAGAGGAGGGTCTTGAGGGGTTTTGGAGGGGGCAAGACAAAGGAACTGCGGGATTGAGTTCCAGAGGGTGGGGGCAGAGTGGCGGAAGGCCCGCCTGCCGATAGTGGGGCGAGCAAGGCGGGGGACGTGAAGCAGGCTGAGTGGAGGGAGTAAACA
Source organism: Callorhinchus milii (assembly GCF_018977255.1). NCBI lineage: Eukaryota > Metazoa > Chordata > Chondrichthyes > Chimaeriformes > Callorhinchidae > Callorhinchus > Callorhinchus milii. The sequence goes on along the minus strand of NW_024704743.1, from coordinate 8,140,213 downwards.
GGGTGGTAGGGGGTTAGGAGGTCGGAGAGGCAGGGAGGAGCAAGACCGTCAAGTCTACACACAAATCTTCTTACAACCAAATTCAACAACAATAAATCACATTTATACGTTTGCCTTTCATATCAGAAATAGATCCCAATGTGCTGGACAATCAAGGGTTTGGCCCAAGTTGGGGGCTGGATACGGGATGGGTGGGGACCAATGAGGTAGAGGGTGAGGTGAGAAGATGACTAAAGCCATGGTCAAAGAGGAAGGTCTTGAGATGGACCTTCAAGCAGGCTAGGGAAGGGGCAAGGAAAAAGGATTCAGGGATGGAGTTCCAGAGAGTGTGGGCAAAAAGGCTAAACCCATGACCACCAACAGTGGGCCGGGCAGGAGAGGGAACGTGAAGCAGGTCAATGTCTGTAGAGTGGAGGGAAATGTCACGTTGGTAGGATTTGGGGTCAGAAAGGTATTTGCTATAAACAAGCACATTATAGCCATGCTACACTGGAATACTGTAAGTATTAAAGCAGTCCAATTCAATAAACTCTGAAAGAGTTTGTTGACATTGAGCATGCTATTCGGATCCACAAAAAACATTTTTGGATGTAACAGAAGGTGGTAATTCATTTTAGAAACTAGGTGACTATCAAATACAATAAGTTGTAAGGTACAGAATTATGACAATTGATGGCAAGTGGCAAAACGGATTTTTAAAAAATCCACATTTCATTACAGAAAGTCCCTAAAGTAGATTATTTGAGAAATGGAACTCGTGTTTTTCTGAAATAGAGGCCAGTTGATGGTGAGCAGAAAGATGGCACATGTCCGGGATTAGATTCCAACAGAAGCCATTATTTTTATTTGACATGAGCAATGAGAAATGATTGCAATTTGGATACTTTTTTCCCTTCCTGCTCTTTTTTTTGAATTCCCAGCATTGTCTTCTAATTTCAAGATAGATAATAATCTGTATTATACAAGAATTTGAGAAGATCTGTGTGCTATGTTATTTGGTCTGTATGGTGAAACCTTTAGTCTATACCTGTGCAACCAGTCTTGCGTGTCTTAGCTTCAGGCCCCAGGTTGTCTACATTTTCCTTCGTTCCTAAAGAAAAACACAAATCATAAAATTAGCAGTCTAATAAAATCCACATCATAAACTATAACACCAATTCCATTCCTTCTTCTCATGTGCAAACAAGATTAAGCACATTGACTCCCAACAGATCCCTTTTTGCCATGCTTTTTAAAATGTAAAGTCATGTGGACTTTTGTATACCCAATCCGAAAACTTCAATTGGTCTTCAATTGTGAATGTTTGTATGGAAATAAGAGAAATTCAAATTTACTATCATAAGCCTCTAAACAGCATTAGTGAGATCTTAAAAGTGGGTTGTTAATCAAACCAGACCTTAGGTGAGAAAGGAAGGACAGCAGAATGGCTCAGACCCTCACACAAATAAACAGTTACTTTGGACACCTGTACTATATATCAGTTAAGGAAGGAAGTGAGCAAATTTTATTCCAAATACCAGAACAGCTTGAAAAGCTGGCACACACGCCATCTCCCACGCATGACCTATCATAAGAAAAATAACTTGCACAAGTTAGTTCAGATGTCTGCAAACTTAAGGTTATGAAACACATCATTTTATTGGGTTCAACTGTGGGAAGTTTTGCAAACACAACTCTGTATATTTGTATTGCAACAATTTTGTTTACTTTCGTTGCCTTCAGTTAATGTCACATATTTTAACTGCAGTTTGAAAAATGCAAATGCCACAGCTCTAATTATGAATTGAAAAGTATGTATCATGCTTAATCTTTTAGCTTCATCCTACTTTGATGTAAAATTGAGTTTGGTGCAGTGACCATGACAGATAAAGGCGATTACTAATTATTTACCATGTACAAATACTGAAGTGAAAGGTTACAGAGGTACGCAGCTACAGTAGTTTGTAATCCCCATAACAGTAGATTGTGATGCAAATGACATAAGACGGAAACCCACTTCCTGTGATGAAGGGCCACCTGAAACATTTCACTCCAAGCTACTTCCCTTCTTAAAATGTCTAAGGTGAAAACATGGTAGCTAGTACCTTGTGTTCAAGCCAAAGAATGTTTGAATTTCCTACTATTTACCATTTAATCTTTTATGACAGGAGCTACCCCCAACCTCTTTCAAGCTCTGAAACAACTCTATTGTTAGATGGGCTCAGATGACCACTTTGTGGCACATAAAAAATGAAGCAGATGAGACAGTAAATTAATGATTTACAAGAGGTCTGGATCAAGATAGCCCTTCAGTTAATTTCATCTCATCCTTTTTGAGCAGAACACAAATTTAGCAATCTTTCCTATTGGGCTTCATAAGGAAATTAAACAAATCCCTTTATTCCACTGGATTACACAAGCACAAAATTCATAAGATAACAAGAGAGGTAGAGATGAAGAAACCCTACCATTATCATCTTACTATTTTACCAACAAATGCACAAAAAGATCAAAGTACACATGTATACATTGTGCGAGTATTGACATCAAATGCCCAACAGCAGTGGTTATTACTAATGTTTTATTGACCAATCAAAAATGTAATTTCGCCATATCTGGATTCCCAATTCACAACACGGGCTGGTGGATAACTTATTTGACAACCCTGCATTATAGCATCAAGCTGCTTTTTAAAATGGCTTTAACTCATCATCCCCTATCCTCCAGCCCATTTTCTCCTTTGTCTTTCTTGCCCAGCCTCTCTTCTCCGTTAGTCTTTAAAACCTCTCCCTCTCAAAATACCCGAGTTCTAATGAAGGGTCATGGACCCAAAGTGTTGACCCACTTTCCTTTCTCCATAGATGCTGCCTGACCTGCTGAGTGTTCCCAGCAATCTCTGTTTTGCTACTTTTTAAATGGGTCCAGTGTCCTGGTCTCAGGAGGCATGTGAAACTAACAATGAGTAGATGGAGATACGGAGCTGAGGGAGGATGAGGTGATGATTGAGCCTAGTGTAGAAGATGTAGGCTGCAGGGGTTTGGATGATCTGGAGATTGTGGAGGCTGGTGAGTAGGGTATTGGAAAAATTGAGTGTGGACATGTATACGAGGGTTTCAGCTGCATTAGGGTGAGGTAGTGCAGAGGCGGGCGATATTGAAAAGAAGAGACAGAGAGAGAAAGAAAGATTAACTATATATTTGATTATAATTATATTTGATACTACAGGAGTTATTCCGAATATACATTGTGCTTGCAAATTGACTTTAAATTGACATTCATCACAGGAATTATAAATATCTTTAAAAATAAATGCAAAGGATGTTGTCCCCCACCCCTTCCCCCATGGTAAAATAGGCATTCTATCTCCACTCAACCTTCTGACAACTATTTCAGAATAAAAATACAAAGTATAATTAAATGTTGCTGTTCCAAGTGCTTTTCTAATCCTCGCTAGTAATTTTCTAACCATTAGTACATGCTAAAACTGAAGAGTTTCTTAAAGCATAGCGGTAGCAAATCTTTTTTTGTGCCAGTGCAGTTGAAACACTACTGTGAAAAAGTCACGAATGCCTTTTGTGCCTCCCACAAAGTTTCCACATGAGTCATTAAAAGCAGAAAACTTTTTTCTGGTTGGTGTGTGACCCAACTCATGACAGGTAACTACAAAAATTATTCAACCCGTGTTAGAGGAATAAATATAGAAATCTATTTTGAGAAGCACAGTATGGAAGGACATAAAACTTAGTGCAATCCTTTAATCGCTTTGCAAAAATGTACCAGATGCAAATTTAACTCAGTAGAAAACCAATGAAAGCTCTGTTTGTATGCTAAACAAAGCTCTTGTCCTTTCACTGGACACAACACAGACCAAAGCTGTGCAATCCAGTGGAATGGATGAGCTGGCTTCCTGCATGGACATTTCACAAAGAGATATGACTAGGCAGTTAGCCATAAGACTGTGACCAGTGCAGAACACATGCTTATTCTTAAACAACGCCAGAGCAGTTGTAGTTGCAGCTTCACATTCTGCATTGATTCAAAACTTCCACACAGAATACTAGAGGCCTAAACTAGATTCATAACCTCTTTAGTTTATGACCGTCCCCTCCTTACTAGACAGTGAAATCATACCTAGAATTTTGTCCTCTGTATACTGACGTCTAAAATGGATTTAGCCAACATCTGCAGAAGCAGAGTTACTGGCGAATTATTCTTTTCATTTCCCTATTAAAGGGGCTGTTTGGAGAGGAGGGGGAAGAGATGATATACAGGATCTACTTGGGACTGAGTTGGCTCCAAGGTGACATACCTGACAATGGAATATTGGAATTGAGTCAATCCTGAGTGAATCTGATCAGTAGATCAGTTCCTGAGCCAGGCATGTCTGCAGTACTCTAAGGTATTGCGGATAACAGACCAGCCAGTCTAGCTTGTCGGCAGGACTAAGAGAGATAGACCAGTCACTGGGGGCAGGGAGTTTTCCCATTTGGCTCCTGTTAATCCTACAAGATAAAGCCCTAACAGTGGGTGGTCCTGCCTGGACAAGAAGTGGGAAACTTGCCAGATAGTGCTCACAATTATTTTTAATCTGGTTTTAGCTAGTTAAAATTCCAGCAGTATCCCCAATGCACTAAATCTAATACTCGGCTCTAATGCCCCAAACATTTTCCAGAATTAAAAAAGTGTGTCTTCCTGGAAAGAGTTCCCACTCCATTCTAAGGCAAATGGGAAATTTCTATGCAGAGGTGGCAAGCATATGTGGAACTCAGTCTGGTTTTAATGCTCTTAAGCATGATGATGAGTGTCCGCATGTGGCTCACTAAAACACAAGGGCCTATTGGAGACTAAATTTCATTGATTCAGAAACTACTCTGGAAAAGTAACATGATGGAAGAGGGAGAAAAACATATGTTATAAAACCGTCACACATTGAAAAGTGTCAAAGTGCTTCACAAGCAATTAATGTCAAATGTAGTAATAGATTTTTTTGTAGGCAAATACAGCAGCCATTTTCGTACCAACAAGGTCCCACAAATAACATGAGGTGAATAACCAATTAGTATGGAGGATTCTTGATAAAAAAAGCTGAAACTCCATACCTTTTTTAAAATTGATTCATGAGATCATTAATGACCACTTGAACAGGCTCTCAGCTCTAACTTCTCATCTGAAAGAGGGCAACTCAGGCAACGCAGCATTTCCTCAGTACAGCACTGAAGTGTCAGCCTACATACACTATGAGCTCAAGTCCAGATATGGATCTTGAACTCAGAACTAATCGACTTGGAGGCAGGTATGTTACCAAATGAGCCAAGTGAAGCATGAAAATCAATTCATAATTCCATTCCTACTCCAAGGTATGAGACAATTCAATGAATTTCAAAAATATTCAAAAGCAACAGTAAACTCATTGAACAATAAGTTTCTGAAAGGAAATTACTTGTTTACACTCCTTGTGACTTACAAAAAAATTGTTAGTACTTCACTGGTGATGTACTGTTTTATTTACAAGGGCTGGAACTCTCTCTTCCCTTCTCTCTCCCTGAGGACAGACAAAGCAAACTTCAAAGAGAATAGAAATTTAAAAAATTAGACTTGAAAAGGTACAAGCCCTATCGCACATTCATGTATTTGGAGATATTTATTATGCTATTAAAATTTTTGTAATGGTGTAATCAAACATATTTGTATTACCTCTAAATATTTCAACTACTTTAAGAACACTATTCATAAATCAACCCACTCTAACCATACTGATTATGGGGGTGGGTGGGGGAGTAAATCATTCAGTAACAAATAAATTCATAGTTTTACCTGAATTGGGGATCACTTTTACATTGGCCTCAGCCTCTGTTTTTACCCAAAATTCTATAGTGCCACAACAGGAAAATGCCACTGTCTGAAGAAGCCAGGCTTTTTTTAAAAAATATTTAAATTTGACCACCTTAATTTAGGTTATTCCCCGATTATTCACAAAAACACTTCCGGTAGTCACCTGAACCAGTTTGTATAATTTGTTTCAATGGTCTTCCCTGGTAATTTAGACTTTCCATGAAATAGTTCTACCTATATTTCTAATTTATTTAACATTTTGAAACGTTCTCAACTTTTTAATAAAAGTCCTTGTATTTGATATAGCGCTTTTCACGTCTTCGAGACGTCTCAAAGCGCTTAACAGAACATACTGTAGTGAATTGTAGTGAATGCCAAGTGAATTGACTGTATATTTGTGAGCGAATATTTTTTAAATAGTGGGAACAATTATATTCTTCATAATGTTTGAAGAAATCCGTCAGGTTAAAGTCTGCTTTCTCCCAGTGAGAACCTTCTTCCTTCAATCTTCTCAGATCTGGAGTTAGCTTAGTTGCTCTGAACCTAGTCAAGGGCAATTATACGCTTTCCATGGTATCATATCAGTGTCGTTCATACACAAACAGTTACTCCACTTTACAGCATATTCTTTGAAGTACTTTCAGACGTCCTCCCACTGTGACACTATATGAAATTTAAGGATTATATATATTAATTATTTAAGGATTATTAGCATTGTACACAAGTCCTGTAGCTCAGTGGTTAGAGCACTCGCTTTGCAAGTGAGAGACCTGAGTTCATTTCCAGGCAGAGGGTGAAACCTTGGGCAAGTTTCCTTACTCCACACAGAGCCTAATAATAATCCTCCAAAAAAACAAAACAATAATAAATTGGTCATTTTCAATCTACGACTGTTTGTGGGACATTGCTGTGCGCAATTGGCTGCCGCGTTCGCCCACAAATATACAGTCAATTCACTTTACAGTGTGTTCTGTGAAGCGCTTTGGGACGTCCTCCCGACGTGAAAAGCGCTATATCAAATGCAAGGATTATTATTATTATATACTCCCAAATCTGATCTTTTCGTCCTATGTTAATTATCTTACATTTGATAAGATTACTCTCTTAGTCTCTTACTAACCTAATTTTCAAAAAGATTTGAATTTCTTCAGAATCTGGTTTCATTGCACTCATTATTTGCATTCAGCAAATGTAAACTTGTAGATCTTGATTTTGCTAAGAGTATATTATTAACTGAAGATGTGGTAAGGCGCTATATCAAATACAAGGATTATTAAGAGATATTTACAGATACATACAAAGGGCTGTTTAAGTTTACCCTTTCTGGACTTGGACCTCAAGAACATCAATGTGGGTGGCACATCACAAGCCGTCCTGTAAAGGTCCTCCAACCACCCTGAAAAAGGATGTTCGCCAGATAGCTGATGAGGAAATGCTGAGGCTTGGGGCGACCCCTGCTGAAAGGGGTTACCTGGAGTCCTGAGTTCAGGGTTACATCCCTATACTATGTTGTGTCAGATTGGCTCAGCGGTAGCACTCTTGCCTTTGAGATTGTGGGTTCAAATCCCACCTCAAGACTTGGAATTACATAGGCCAAGCTGACACTCCAAAGCGATGCTGAGGTTGTGCTGCACTGTCGGAGGTGCCATCCTTCGAATGAGATCTTAAACCAAGGTTCCGTCTGCCTATTCAGGTGGCTGTTAAAGATGTCATGGCACTACTTGAAAAGAGAAGGAAGTTTCTCCCGGTGTTCTGGCCAACAATATCCCAAATAAAATTGGTCACTCATTCCATTGCTGTTTGTGGGACATTGCTGTATGCAACTGGTTGCTGCATTTCGTCCACGAAATACACATTCAAAAAACACTTTACAATATATTCCCTGATCCACTTTGAGATGTCTCAACGACGTTAAGGTGTTACATCAAATGCAAGTATTATTATTAAACTTCCTCACTCAGTGTGATCCTGTCCTTGTGAATTACTCAGAGACGTAATCCTACATGAAGAGAGAGAGCCAGTTGTTGTTGTTGCTTTACAATAACCTAATCCTTGTCAGATGAAAACACATGACTAAATTTTTGCAATTGATTTTCTATCAACATTTGAATATAGAGAGCTGAGATGGATAATTATGGATATCTGTCTTAAACAACAATAAATCTTGTATCCAACTTTGGTCATGATTTTGTGCACAGCAAATTATCCAGCTAAACAAAACACAAAATACTGGAAATCTGAAAACAAAAACAGAAGTCGCTGGGAACACTCAGCAGGCCAGGCGGCACCTATGGAGAAAGGAAAGCGAGTCAACGTTTTGGTTCCATGACCCTTCGGCAGAATGTTCGTCAGTGAGGAAGCTGAGTGTTCCCAGTGACTTCTGTTTTTGTTTTCAAATTATCCAGCTAGATCATCTTGATATTATATTTTCTATCATGGCTTCACTTTAGCAATCCATTGGCAATTAATACTTCTTCAGTAGGAGACTTATCCACATGATATTGTTTTTGGTAAGATGGATGTTTGAAGCGCACAGAAACCCATCACCATGTTTAAGATTAACCAAATCAGAGTTCTATATTTTGTATTGCCATCTACTCATGAAAATTACCCTTTGTCTACAATAGAGGACAGACTCTCTTCCTGGGGGGACACATCCTACTTATCTATTTCCAGGAAGAATTGGGGTCATGTTAGCAAAAGCTAAGGTTTGCAAACGTCAGAATGTGTGTGGGGATACTCCTGGAGTTTAATCAGCTAAAACCGCGTAGCTTACCAGATTGCAAACAGTGTGTAACAAGCTTCCTGCTGCCTGTTTCAGCTGGGACCACTCTACCCGCTCGGACCTTGGATTACAGGAGACCAGTGAGATGAATCCCTAGTCCCCTGCTTCATAAAGGGTGAACTCATAAGCAAAATGAATACTTTTAGTGACATATTAAAAATGGCAATGTGTGGGACTCAGCACACATTTTGTAATAAAATATTAAGCAATTCTGGAAAAAAAATGATTCTAACCTAAAGCTAATTGGATTGCTTGAGATGGGCACTTTTCATACTTGACGATCATTTCACATGATTTCAGAGCTCTTCAAGCTCTGCCTTATCAACAGCACAAGGAATAAGGCCATCCTCAAGGAAACAGTGGAGATGGCACAATATTAGAAACAGAACTGATCTTCCACAAGTGCTCTGAATCTGAAAATTATTCAGTTTGGGGCAAATTTTGCAATTTGTTTTTGGGGATTTGTTTTTTTAATCATGGATTCTTATGAAAATATGCTTTTCTTTGTTTGGTCATTATTTCATCCACCAAAACGTTTCTGCATTTACGCATAGACTTTCCTCCTTCTCCATCTACACATACTCAGGTAACACTGACATCAGTGGCATATTGTTTCTTCATATAATCAAATCTACCCTACCCACACTGCTCCCACTGAGCAAGACATACACAATAAAAGAATGAAATGACATAAACTCGATAGAAAATAAAAGCTGATAAACTTATGTAAAAAAAATTAAAAAAACTTCTGAAAAACTGTCAACAAATAATAATAGTCCTTGCATTTGATATAGCACCTTATCATGTTTCAAAGCGCTTCACAGAATACATTATAAAGTGGATTGACTTTGTATTTTGTGGGCAAGAAGCGACAGCCAATTGCGCACAGTAGTATCCCACAAACAGTCGCGGATTGAGTAACCAAATTTTTTTTTGAATGCATTATTACCCCTGGAACAACTGGGTTTCTATTTATTGCTAGGTAAACAGAGGCGTTTGGAGTAAGGAAACTTGCCCAACATTTCTCCCTGCCTGGGAATCAAACCCCCGGTCCTCACGCAACAGTTGCAGAAATACATTTTTAAAAAGTCGTCATAAAATAAGTACACTCAAAAATCAAATATTTTAACTTGAAAAATAAATGCCAAGATTGCTGAAAGCTCATTTTGTCTTGTAGAATGTGCAACAAAAACAAAAAAACATTTGGTCTATCAGACATGCAAATTGACCTGTGCTAGATCAACAGAAAATATTATCCAAACTTGAACCAATACTTAAAAACAAATCTTTCCTGAACACTTCGTTCTCCTTCTATACTGGCCGAACATATGGTGAAAGTTAAGTTCGTGTTAATTTAAGAATAAGTGGTAAAAGAACAGATGCCTCAAAAAAGATTGGTGATTGCAAATATTTTGGTGAAATTAAACCAAAATAATAGCAACATTTGCTATTTAGAGCATCTTCTGTTTAGTGGATCTTTAATTCTTATACATATTCTCATTCTGTCTATGTCGGTGGGACATAGCTTTACCCAAATTGGCTGCCATGTTTGCCTTCAAATTACAGTTAAATTTATTATAATTGTATTCAAAACTTTACCAGCATTAGCAAGTAGTGCATTGACTATATCCAGTGACTATTATTAGCAGAAGGGGCACATTAGACCTTATTGTCTAGATTAGAAGGTGCATCTGTTAAGGCCTAAAACATAAGCAGTAAGAACACAAAGTACTTAATGTTGTTAGGGACTGAAAGATCTATCGATATGCATGCCGAAATTTATGTTGATGTCAACATACACGGTACGTTTAACATGTTTTTATACAGGGAAGGGTCAGGGGCTTCACATTTTTGTTGACATACGTGGGATTTCAATGTAAACGGGTTCAAGATACATTCTTCAACTCAGTGTTTAGTTTGGTTTTCTGCAGTTCTTAAAAAATCCGAACTTCTAAATTAAAATTGAATTGGAGAATTTTGCAGTTTTACGTGATCCTAAATTTTAAGACAGAACAATGTTACAGACTAAGACTCTAGGTTTTCAGGTCACTAGAAGGATGCCAGCACTTAGGAAAATCAACCTGAAGTAAAATGTGGATAAGGGTTACAGGGCTACAACATTTTAGACCAGTTACCTCTTTCGGTTCAAAAAGACTGCTGAACATATGTATTATTTAAAGAGAGGTAACTAAAATGACAAGTACTGCCATACTATAACCATAATCAAAAATAAAATGTCAGTACTGATACTACTCCAAAAAGCTTACCATCTTCATCTTCTTTCCAATCGTCTCCATCATTCTCGTCCTCTTTATCATCTTTTCTTGGCAACACAGTGTGCTTTGTTGGCAAGTCATCCTCCAGTGCATTTGTATCACAATCTGCTGCGTCAGTCACACTTTCATCCTCCACAATATGTAATTTGTCTTCATCATCTGTATCCGAGTTTGTTTCTACGACATTATTATAGTTGGTAACTGCAAAAAAAATTGAACATGTGAAAAATTATAGTATTCTGCATAACTTCTGCACTTTTGCAATTCTCACATCACAGTACTTAAAAAGAACTCAAATCAAAGACTGGGTAAATTCTACTTTGGAAAAAATCAAAATATTTGCTAGTAAGGTCAATTCCTTTATATTTGGAATTTTAGGAACAATTCTGCATCTCTGGATAATTAAACAAAATAAAATGTTAGATTCCTACCAGAAGACCTGAGTTCAAATCCCAGAAACTTTCATTGAAGTGCACTTATAATAATAATAATCCTTGCATTTGATATAGTGCTTTTCACGTCGGGAGGACGTCCCAAAGCGCTTCACAGAACACACTGTATTGACTGTATATTTGTGGGCGAACGCGGCAGCCAATTGCGCACAGCAATGTCCCACAAACAGTCGTAGATTAAAAATGACCAATTTATTATTGTTTTTGGAGGGATTATTATTAGGTGTGTGGAGTAAGGAAACTTGCCCAAGGTTTCGCCCTGCCTGGAATTGACCTCAGGTCTCTCGCTTGCAAAGTGAGTGCTCTAACCACTGAGCTACAGGACTCCACACTTTCCTTAAGTGAGATCATTTTGTTTTTTTTTCCCACATTTGAGATGCAATACAAATTTACATTTTTATAGGGCCTTTCACACCGGAAACATGTTCGAAAGCACATAACTATACTAGGTGCCTAGTATTCCAAGCTGGAAATAGAAGCTGAGGGGGCTGGGAAAGATGACTGAAAACACAGTCAAAGAGGTAGATTGAGACGAATTTTGAATCAGGCCAGGGAGAGAATTGGAAAGACTCTTGGATGGAGTACCAGAGAGTGTGGGAAGAAAGCTGTCTGTCAATGATGGGCTAGGTAGGGTCATGTTGATTCTTTTTGGTCAATGACCTTAACATTTTTTTTTGCGCGTGTCTGAAACATGCAAAAATCTGTCACTGGAGCATATTAGGTATAAGTTGGCAAGAGTCCAATAATAATAATTGGAACTCCAGAATGTGTTTTAAAGTACTGCCTGAAACACTGTGTTCAATTATCAACTAACACAAATACAATATATACTAATTTTCTCAGTCAAAGTGGTATAAATGACAAAACAAAATGTGTTCAGATGTCAACATAAACTTCAAAGAGAATGATGTATCGATACAAATGTGTTCATTTTAACTTCAAATTATGATCCAAAATAGTTTGTGACAAGTTCACAGTAGTACGTGAAAAATGACATGTAATGTGATATGTATCCGAAGGGAAAATTATCAGTTAAAAATTACAGTTCTAATATTGAGGGGTTTTGAGTGCGAGTCCACGTCTCCCACCTCCCTTCCTCCAATTTCAACACAATGGTTTGGTTTAAAGAGTTTAACATATGCCATTGTTGTTGCCGCCACCGCTGCCAATGTTTCCCTACCACATCACAGAACTGATTTGAGATAGGCCAGTATCCTGTGCAGCGAGCGGCAACAATATTGGTCACCACAGTCTTCAGGTCAACCAAGTGCATCAAAGTCTTTGAGGTGGGGGAAGCAGGGGAAATACTCACATCTGAAACTAGCTAATATTAAAGACTGTTTGGAGTGTTATGTAATAATTATCTGTGGAGTGTTTTTCACCCCCACGTCTCTGAAAGATTTGTTTTACCTTTAAAATTGTTAATTTTATCAAAGTGCCTAATTTATTTTAGCAGAGACCCAGCCAACATTATTTTTGTTCTGTGTCTGATGCATAGAGAAATCCACCACCATGCTTAAAAGTATCCAAACCAGATTGAGTTCCATGTATGTTACCTACACATGGAAATTCCTGTATACATCAGTCTGAGGTACGTCAGTCTGGCTCATAAGAACGTAAGAAATGCTAGACAAAAAAAGACCACGGTCCATCTAGTTCGCATTCACATATGTCCCAAACTATCTATATACTATATCCCATAATGTTATTTCCTAAAAGAAAATAATGTGTGTTTGAAAGAATCAGCACTTCCTGCTTCAACCGTCTCCCTAGGTTCACTATTCGCTCACTAAAATAGTGATTGCATAGATTTGTTCTGAATTTACCCCCTTCAATCGCAGGCCGTGTCCTCAGTTGGAAACACTCTTGTCTTTGAATCAAAAAGCTAAGGGTTCAAACCCCACGTCGGGACTTGGAACCCATATAGTCTAGGCTGACACTCCAATGCAATATTGTGGGTATGCTGCATTGTCAGAGGAACCATCTTTTGGATATGACCTTAAACCGAGGTCTTGTCTGGCTGTTCAGATGGTTGTTAAAGATCCTATAGCACTACTTGAAAAGAGAAGGGAGTTTCTCCCTGTATCCCAGCCAACAATCCAGCAAACACAATTGGTTATAACTGGATTCCACAGTTAAAATTGGACTCCATAGCTGTTTGTGGGACATTGCTGTGTACAGATTGGCTGCTGGGTTTGCCCACAAAATACAGTCTTTGTATCACTTTGAAACATCTTAATGATATGACAAGGCACTATCTATCAAATGCAAGGATTATTATTACAACCATCTGTTGTGCATTCTGGGCTGTTGCAGTCACCTAACCCTTGGAAGGTCATTATTGCTCCAGAGAGGTTACAGAGGTGAATAATCACAAGGGTTTCAGATCCACATACCTAGGTTATAAGAAATAAACACCCAATATGCTGGAAATACAAAAAGAATCAATCAAACCTGCTGCCTGTATCTCTGGAGAGCTGGGTCAGAGCCATATAAGGAGGAGGAGGCAGATGAATGGCTTGAGAGCAACTAATAATATACACGATTATTAGGCCAAATGTTTCTCTACAAATTCTTACGTTTGTTCATTTTCAGTGCATTCACATATTGTAGCTTAGTAGTTTGAGCCCTCGCCTCGTAAGTGAGAGGATCTGGGTTTGATTCCCAGGCAGGGCGAAACGTTGGACAAGTTTCCTTATTCCACACGCCTCTGTTCCACCTAGCAATAAGTAGGAACCCGGTTGTTAGATCGCTTTTCCAGGGGTAACAATTCCTTAAGAAAAAAATTGGACCCTAAATTCAGGACTTTATGTGGACACTGCTGTCCGCAATTGGCTGCTGTGTTTCACCCACAATAATAGTCAATTCACTTTACAGTATATTCTGTGAAGCTCTTTGATAAGTCTCGAAGACATGATAAGGCGCTATACAAATGCAAAAATTATTATTAAAGGAACTCTTCTCCCCACTAAATATTTATTATGTTGCCAAGGTACCTAACACTTTTGCAATTCACAAGTTAGTTCATAACTGTGAGGAATGTTGAGAAACATTAGTCAACAGCTTTAAATCTCTAGCTTTTGTGGTCAGATTTATAGACGAGTCTGAGGTGTGGAGTATTAATTGGTGTAGAGCAATCCGTGAAAATGGGATATTGATTTGGGAGATCAAGATCAATGAAGCCTTTGAAGGCTGTTTGGATGCTGTTGATTATTAGGAGTTAATTAGCATGAGATATACTGCTTTGTGCTTCTATATTGAATACAATGTTTTAAGATTAGAGGAGTTCATTGAATCAGCAAGACTAGTAAATATGTTTGTTTTAATTTTTGTTTTTGTCCATTGATTGCAACAATAATTTCACTCAGTGTATATAAATGAAGTTCCTCAAAATGTAATGTAGTAGTTCCCACTTATCACAGGTTTTTATACAAACACAAAGTGGACTTTTTTTTAAAAAATGAGGAAATAACCTTACTAATCATAGAATCATACAGCACAAAAGGAGGCCATTCAGCCCATCGTGTCCCTTATCGTGCTCTTGAAAGAGCTGTCCAAATTAATCCCACACCCCTGCTCTCTCCCCATAGCCTTGCGAATTTATCCTCCCCAAACACCTTTTCACTTTTCTCTTGAAAGTTGTTATCAAATCTGCTTCATCACCCTTTCAGGAGGTAAATTACAGATCCGAAGAACTTACTGCATGAAAAAAAATTCCATTATGGCATGATGACTCTTTGCATGTTCACAAGCAAAGTTTCTACTACAACAGCAAGCAATTCAATTTGTAATACAATTTTTTTGTCAGCTGGTGTCAGATATACATGGAAACTCATCACAATGCTTAATATCCAAACCAAACTGTCCACATTCGCACAAAAATGTTTCCGTTGAATGTAATGGAGTAGGTACTCTCTCCCCAAAGGGCTGCACACTGCTCACCTAATTACAACAATAACAAAATTACATTTGTAAAGCACCAAGTTACAGAAAGTATTAGACACAGCTTGGCAAGAGTCAGGGCTTGGGACCCCATTGTGCACATTGGGGGACTGCTGGAGTTTAACTCGGTAAAACTGTTCAGCTTGCCATTCTGAATACTTTCTGGCCAGCTTCCCTTTGCTTTTCAGCTAACAAATCCTTTCCATTAGTGCTTTGGCTTTGAGTGTTAGCAAGTGTGAAGCATTCCTGCCCTCATAAATGCTAATTTTTAAAAACGTGGTTTGTACTTTATTAACATGCAATTAAATAGATACACTTTTCAGCAGTGCTTCAATCCAATCTACTACATTAAATGTCTTGTACAGAATCTCCATTTCTTTATTAATTCATCCAATTTACAGCTGGGGCTGAAGATATGCAATGTTGTTGTATACCTCTTCACGTTGTATTCCATGACCTATTTATTTTCCACCATAACATCAGTCTTTTCTCAACAATTTATCATTTTATAAGTTCAGTGAATTTCTATGATTTGTAACGATAAACTGGATGGATAAGCTAAAAGCTACTTTTTCCATGAACCAATTAAACACTGAAACTACACCTTCACAAAATTCAAGAACACAGAAACCATTAAAATCAATGACACATTCAACTTGCAGCCAAAGGAATATGAGTGGATACAGTCCACTTTGAGATAGCTTTCTCCTACCCTGGGATAAGTTACCAGAAATGCATTTGGTAGCACAATTTTTCCTGGCCCAGATCTAAGATTTCCTTCATTGCTAGTTCTTCTCACATGGAGACAGGAAAAAGAAACTGGGAAAGTCTGCGTAAAAATAACAAAATTGTGAATCTGCGACTTTTGAAACACAATATGCTGCATCACCACCATTTTGCTAAATTTATCGAGGATTGTGACTGAGGTGAGTCTGTCTACACAAGAAAACATGATATTGCAGAGCTACTTGATAAACTGCACTGCTGTCAAGCTACCCCGCGTAAAGGGAGCTACATAAATGCAAGTTGTTGTTGTATTAAACACCCTTGCAATGGAGACAGTTTTAAACTAACATAGATCTAGGAAGCCACTGAAAAGGTGAATTTTCACATTGAGCACGATTTTTTGCAATAATTTTACTTGCAGGTTCATGGAAAGAACCATTTCATAATAAATCCTGTGAAGCGCTTTGGGATGTGTTCCCAGTGTCAAATGTGCTATACCAAATACAAGGATTACTGTATTATTATTATAATAATAAAACTGATGAACTCTATATCCCGTATTTAAACACAATTTCCGCCATGTGCGATTGCTAAACCAGTTACCTGTTAACCAGTTTGCGCACTTGCCAATAGTAATTTGTGTATTTTATAAAAATAATTTGGATTCCGCACAATGGCATGAAGCAGTTCTCAGCTTAGAATTTTTAAATCTGAATTTTTAAATAGCAAAATAGGCATTACACTGAGACATTCAAAACAAAGCTGGGTATGAAATACTGTAGTCTTGGGTGGGTTTGTAATTGCAAATTCAAGCCTTCCTCCGTTATTGAAATTAGCTCAGCTTACACACAAAGGGCCCATCCATGAGGATATAAAGGGTGGGTGGGTGGGGGGGGGAGGGGAAGCAGAAGGAAAAAATAATGCATCGAAAAAACATAAAGGGAAATTAAACTGTACTTGCAGTAAAAGTGTAAGCCACTTATAGTAAGTGCTCGTCTGTTCCTTTCTAAGCAAACTAGAATGAGCTGCTGCAAGAACCCAGGGAGCAGCAAGGGAGAAATAAAGTGCATGCACGCAGGGAGATGACTTTCAAAGACTGCAATGTGAAAAATAGAGTGTGACCCAAGACTAATTGGAGAGTGAATGTGTATGTGCTAGAGGGGGTAGGGGGAAGAAATCATGAATTTCAGTTAACATACTTCATCCCCAATGGAGTATTCTTCTACCCCGACAGGCCGTAAAACAAGGAGACATACTGTACTCACAGATTAGCAAATTTGCAGTGTATATATCCCAAAATTGTTGTTATTAAATAATTGCACTAACATATAAAATATTTTATAACTGAATAAAACAGATCCTGATTGTGCACATCAACACTATCATACTGTAGTTCCTTTCAATGAAAAAACAGGCATGACAGATAAAACTACAGCTCAGTGATTCACCTGCAGGAAATGAAACTAGTCACAAGCATTTGTAAAATCAATGTTGGTTTAAATGAGAGTTCCAAAGATTGTACAACGGTTAAACAACCAAAGGATGCAAATCACAAATACTTTGTGTCAGAACAAGGGATTGACACAGGACAGTAAAATGTTCCCCTTCACCCACTAAAACTATTAAGTATAAACTGATGAAACATGATTCATATTAATTTCTTCAGTACCAGTTTCATGAAACTGAAGCTTCTCCCTGCTGAGTGTGTTCACGAGAATGTTTTGCACCCCTGTGAAGTGTTAAGCAGAACAGGCTGTAAGATTCTGAATACAAGCAGGTCACTACTTGGGTTGAGGTACTGTTGCAGTTAGGGATAAGAGGAGTAAGGGGTGATCTACTGTTTTCACTGTTGAAAGTTCTACTCTTCATCTAGTCATAACCAAGTGCTCAATGGTTGCCCAATATGTCCAATGCTGACTTACTCATTTGATAAGCACAGAAATTGACAAAACAAATCTGATTATAACATCCAGCAACAAGAGATCTGGAGATAAAACAACAGCTAAATCTTTTGGTGGCACCTGCTATAAGGAACAGTGAATTTCAACTACTTTTAAACTGGTTGAGCTTAATAATAATCATCCTTTGCTAACAAATCAGTATGAGATACAAGCTATTCAAGTATCCTATTAATTAATAGTAGTTATTTGAACTTATTTCTGACTGACTCATAAAAACATCAAATGTAAGGATTATTATTATTATTTTGCAAAACATTTGCTACCTCAAACAACAGGTATATTGGTGAGTCTGTACCAAACTTTAACGGATGGTCATTTTGAAAAATGAATAGTGTGGAAATTCAATAACAAGCTAGAGGATACAATTATACATTAATTTTAAGGAAACTTTTGTTCATGACTTGTGGAATAGACTGCTACCTAGTTCAGTCAGTTAACGCATTCAAAAGGGAATTATATCAATTGCTTATTCAGAAAAGAGCAACAATGTGTGTGTTTGTAAAAGTTGGTTACTGACACCCACCCGATCTCTGCGACCCTACTCCATGGCCATTCCCTCTGCTCAGCAAACAGTGTTTTATGCACCTCATATAATCTGCCCCAACATCGACAGATGTGTCTTCAGCCATTCAGCCTCCGCTCTCTGTCCTTCCCACCTTAACCCTTCCATCCCCACCTTCAAATCCATCCTTTCAACTGTACTTTCAGCCATCTTTGCGGTCACTGGCTGGCTGTAGAGAAGGCTTGCATTGCAGCACTGATATTGTAGCATTTGCATTGTACTTAAAAGCCTGGATTAGTATTCAGTGTTCTTGAGTGGAGGAATCCAAGTATGATGTTATGTAATCAAATGTGCTCGGAAGCAAAGATCATGGAGGAAAAGTAATAGCATGATTTGAACCTTAAAGGGACTACTTTCCTTTGCTGTTTCCTCTATTAACTTCATCTTATCCATGCAGTTTGTAGGGGATGCAGGGAATAAGAACAATCAGCTCTGTTTTTGGTACTGAAATAGGTAACAGTAAGTACTTTTTCTTTTCATCAGTTTGGTGTCTATCAAACAAAGAATTCTTAAGGGTAACCAAACCAAACTGCTGAGAGTTCCACATATGCATGGCAATTTCCCTTTATCTGCAGTGTGCACTCCCTACCCAGAGGGATGTACGCTGCAAGCCTAATTATTAGGCATAGGTTGCAAGAGTCAAAGGTTGGTCCCCAGCATATACAGTACTTACTGCTGGAATTTAGCTAAAACTGCACAACTTATCACTGGAAACACTGACTGACAGTTTCCCGCTGCTTGTCCAGTTGGGAACACCCTATCTGTTAGGGGTTTGGCTTGCAGGGTTAACACGAGCAGAGTGGAAAGAATTCTAGTGCTAAGTGACTGGTCTGCTACTCCAAGTCCTGCTGATGAGACAAGCTGGGTGGTCCATCATCATCATCAGTGCCTTGGGGCAGTGTGGATCTGTCTGGCTCACAAACCAGACTATCGCAGATATTCCATTGCAAGGCACTTTGGAAGCATCTCATCCCTTTAAGATTCCGCTTACACGCACGTCCCACCCACCCACTGCCTGGGGAAGATAGAACAAACTTTAACATGTAATGAAGATGATTCAGCAACAGCTGATCTGCATCAACAGCCCCTAAGCAATTGAGTACAATACAAAATTACATTTGTAAAGTGCCTTTCACGTCAGGAGGATGTCCCTAGGCGCTGAACAGTCAGTGATTAGGACCCAAACGGAGGCGGGGGCAGGAGGGTGGCCTTGACTTGTGCCTTGAAGGAGGCAAGGGAGGGAGTGAGGCAAAGGGACTGTAGGATGGAGTTCCTGAGGGTGGGGGCAGAGAGGCTGAAGGCCCGACCGCCGATGGCGGGGCGAGCCGAGCGGGGGACATGGAGCAGGCCAGAGTCTGCTGAGCGGAAGGGGTGGATAAGATTGATAAGGGTGTTAGCAGGTCAGAGAGGTAGGAGGGGGCAAGGCCGACAAGCAGAGCGTTGGCATAGTCGAGCCTGGTTGTAATGAAGGCATGTATGAGGGTTATAGCGGCCTGAGGGGTGAAGCGATGGTGGAGTCGAGCAATGTTGCAGAGGTGGGGGAATGCTGAATGGGTCAAGGCACAGATGTGGGGGAGACAGGACAGTTAAGGGTCGAACAAGACACCTAGGTCCTGACTGGCTTGGTGAGGTGGAGTGTTCATCCGTGGATGCTGATGCTGCTAATGCCTGAGGCGCGGAGGCACTGGCGCAAGTCAGTGGCTCAGGAGAGCCTCGGTCTTGCTGATATTCAACTGTAGAAAGTTGGCTCTCATCCAGGACTTGATTTCTGACCGATTAATCTAAATTTTGGGTTGAATGTAGATAATAGCCAGAGCACGCTACATTTAAATTTACAAGGAAATAAAAGATATTACAAGAACCAAAGAGGGAGAAATAAGGGGGGAAAATAAAGGAAAAAAGGAAAAAGTGAAAAACAAAATGCAAGATATAAAGGTAGGGGCCTGAGGTCCAGAGCAGTAGACAATATGCACATATTGTGTACAATTTCTATAGTGGAGGTCTGAGAGTTTAGATAGGGCATAGTCTTTCTGTGGCTTGTTTTTTTCCCCTGTGTATCCTTTTGATGGAAACACGGCACAAGTCCCTCTGGTCAGAAGCAGCCAAACTACCTTCTTAATCTATATATATTTTTTTAAATCACTTACAATAGTTGTTTTTAAAGTAAATACATATCAAGATTCAAGAGTGTGTGTGTGTTTGGGAAATGTGTTAGAAGAAATAATGCCAAATTGCACGTACAATTGCAGGTACAATATGTATGCTATCAGATAGCATTCTCAAAATAGAGACTGATGAAAAATTAGCTAAAAATACATTAATTCCAAATCTATGCTTATAATGCAACGTTACAAAAGGTGAAATTAAAAACATCTCCCCTTTAAACTTGATTTACATCAGTCTGTTCGGCAAGCAAGTATGCCAAAAACATTTTGGGAAGAGTTTTGCGTGTGCAAAGTAAAATTGAAGTATTTAACTTTAAACACACACAAAGCCAATTTCCTAATGATAAATATCCAGGGCTTTGATCCAGTGCAGTTATATTTCTCATCAAATACTGTAGTTTGAGATGTGAAAAGTGCAGCACATAAGCATTTTACTACTTCCTGTGGGGATCACATATCATTTTCCAATTATTTTTCCTTCCATCACTGACAAAACTAAGTAGGTTTGCATAATGTTTTTACATGTTTGTCAAGCTCATTGGAAAAAATGCAAGAAATCAATGTGGGACACGTTTAGAAATAGATTACAATTCCACAAAGAGTCCATAATTCTGGGTATCCGATTCAGCCAAAAGTTAAGAAATGATAGATTTGAGTTTGTTTTCTTTCTTTGGGAGATGGAAAGGTATACAAAAGAAATGGAAAAGAATGTTAACTATAGTCACAATTACCGTCATACACGTGTGAGCTCAACTGCAGCTAAATAACTGAGATAGTAGTCAAGCCTCCCATTTATAATAAACATTAGATTTTCAATGGATGCAATGAATTTACCTGTAATTCTGTTTCACTTGAGAATCATATGAAATGAACAAAGCTGAGAATCAGAAAAAGTTACAGAAATAGACCAATCATCCCATCAAGTTTGTGCTGACATCTGTCTCCACATCAGCCATCTGATCTAATCTTACTCTCCTGCTCACTTCCTCCACCTTTTAATATTCCTTTTTTTCTATCTAATTCTCATTTAAATTAAAAGCTCTACTTTAATAACTGTTTGTTCCAGAAATTGCCACATCCAACCACCTTCTCTGTAAAGAATTTTGTTCCTACCCCACACCTTAATTCCTTTTACTATGATCCCAAATCATAACTTTTTTGGTCCTCTTAATGGGGGAATCACTAATACTATATATATATATATACATACACACCATATATGTGTGTAATTCAGGCCTTAGGATACAATTCAGTAGAAACACAGAATAAATATTCTTTTCTGAAACTATGAAACTAGTTTAAAATAGAGAAACACTAAAAGATAGAATTGTTTTAGGAAATATCTGAGCCCAAATCTTTACTAATAATGCAATACAGTATGACAAAAGATGAAATTAACCCGAGTTACGGTTAAGAGTTAAGTTAAAAGTTGCATATCTAGCAGTTTCCAGACAAATAAGGTATAGTATCACATCGCCAAGGGATACAAAGAGCAATTTGAGAGCATTTGAGGTTTCAGTTCCATGCAACAAAAGTGTTCCAAAAGGGTACCCAAATATTATAAATCAGTCACTAATTTCCAAGTTCATCTACACAGCACGAACCAAAGTAATTTGATTTGTCAAAAGCACCATCTTGCACACGTACCTCAGACTTAGGATATCATGCAAACCAGAACTCACAGCAATATACTTAAAATGTCAAACCTCCAACGTTAGTACACATTTCTGATTTTACTCATATGGGAAATTTAAATATACCATAAAAAGCACACCAATGCCGAATAATATTCCAAATTGCTAAACTCCGTACCCCCATTACACCAGTCCTTGCCAAGCTCGACTGGCTCCCAATGACTGAACGGATCGATTTCAAGATCCTCTCGCCCCTTTTCAAAATCCCCTCATGCCCTCAGACCTCCCTACCTACCCGATTTGCTTACCCCTACTCCCCCACCCACTGTTCCATTCGGCTGGCTCCAGTCTCCTATTTGTCCCTCGTCCTCTCCACCATCAGTGGCAATTCCTTCAACCACTACGCCCTGAAACGTTGGAACTCTCTCCCTCAATCCCTCCGCCTTAC
Organism: Callorhinchus milii; assembly: GCF_018977255.1. NCBI lineage: Eukaryota > Metazoa > Chordata > Chondrichthyes > Chimaeriformes > Callorhinchidae > Callorhinchus > Callorhinchus milii. The sequence goes on along the minus strand of NW_024704743.1, from coordinate 8,117,451 downwards.
CCCCTCCCTCCCCACTTTCAAATCTCACCTAAATACCTTCCTTTTTGATTGTGCTTACGGTCACCTCCCCGTCCCTCTCACTCAGGCTCGGGGTCAGACTCTGCCACTGTTAAGCACTCTGGGACGCTACCCCGCGTGAAGGGCGCTATATAAATGCAAGTTGTTGTTTGTTGTTGATTGTGGAACACTGCTGAGCGCATTCAACAACACTGTGCATAAACTATGAATCTTCATTAAAGTTTTATTGATTCCCACAATAAAATACAATCAATTCACTTTACAGTATATTCTGTGAAGTGCTTTGAGACGTCTCGAAGACGTGAAAAGGCGCTATATCAAATGCAAGGATTATTATTATCCTTCATGTATTGTCCTCTTCAAACTTGGATCAGCCTGGTTACTTGTTCTGTACTTTTCTACTGCTTGTACATCTCAATCAAACCTAACCCTTGCGATTCATAACGCCTTTGCATAAATTAGTATTTTACTGTTTTAGCAATATCCAGGGCAACCACAGTTATAAGCAGCCCCCCACCACCTTTCCTGGTATAACTCAGTTTCACTTATAACGCTGATTCCTGGCTTTCGGCACGGACCAACCTGTTCCTTGTTCTAAATAGTCACTTAATAACAATTATTATTATTGTGGACAAAACACAGCAGCCAATTTTTTCTTTCAGGTATTATTATCCCCAGAAATGTTCCCCAATCAACTAACAACCGGGTTCCTACTTATTGCTAGGTAAACAGAGGTGTGTGGAGAAGGGAACTTTCCTAAGGTTTCACCCCACTTGGGAATCAAACCCGGGTCCTCTCACTTGCAAGGCAAGATCACTAACTACTTTGCTATGGGACGCCACAATCCCAGCATACTCAGATACTCAAACATTGTTGGTTTTCACACTGTGCATAAACTATGAACCATCATTAAAGTTTTATTGATTCTTTTTACAAGAAGGTGGATATGGAAAATCAATGAGCAGTTTGAAGCTACAATAATGGCAGTCACTACCCTGCATAATAATATATCGAGATTCAGCTTCTATGCTCCTATTTCTATTATTTGCAAGAACATTCTGCACACTTGGATCACAACTTTTATTAACAACACTTTTTTGTAATTTCGTAAAATTACCTTGGGTAGTGGTAGTTTATTCCTTTAGGATTGCATTAATGCTTCACAGTAGACAGAAATTAATTAATTATGTAAAGCTTTGGCATTTAACTGCATCACAGAGCAAGCAGACCAACAGTAGAATGAGCTGCATTCATTTTTATTGAGTGACAGATCTCACAGCCTGGGCAATGTTTTTAAAACTATTAAGTAGGAGGTGCTTGTTACTGCATGGTGTTTTGTGATTGTACAACATTTAAACCCTTTTGAAGTGACTGTATAACATTCGGTTTATTGTTGCTCCTTCCAATCTACATTACTACATGGTTCTTAAGTCATCTGCCCAAGTAATCAAGGAGATTAAACTTTATTCAGGGGAAAATAGATAAAGAAACGAGAAAGAAAATCACCCAATCACACAAGAAATATAAACTAGGCTTCCCACTCATTATTTCCAGCAACAAAACTATCTCAACAGCTTTCTTGCTCCTCTCTGGCAGTTAGCTACTTTCACCAGCTAATTAAAAATAAATGCTTGTTGTTAACAGCATTACTGCAGTTTATTTTATTGTTTATTTTGTGAATATTCTCACCCAAATACAATATTGTATACACAGAAGGGGATAGGAATAATAATAATAATCCTTGCATTTGACTTTGCGCCTTATCACTTCTTCAAGATGTCTCAAAGTGCTTCACAGACTATACTATAAAGTGAATTGACTGCATACTTTGTGGTATACTTTGCGGCAGCAATGTCCCACAAACAATCAAAGTGACCAATTGAAAAAAAAATTGAAGGAATTATTATCCCTGGAAAAGTGATTCGCCAATCAACTAACAACCAGGTTCCTACCTATTGCTAGGTAAACTTTCCCAACATTTTGCCCAGCCGGGAATCAAACCCAGGTCTCTCACTTGCGAGGCAAGCGCTCTAATCACTGATCTATAGGACTCCACGATAGTGGAGATGGGAAGAATGCTATTTCTTGGGTTCCAAAGTTTAACAAAAGTATGAATACAATTACTATTTCCACAAAAGATAAAATTAAACATTTAATGTGCTATGTAATAAAAATTTGTAACAGTTACCAATACAACAACAATTTGTATTTATATAGCACCCCTCACGCAAGGTAGCTTCCCAGAGCGCTTACATGGGGTAGGCCAATGATGATGAACCCGGAATCAGATTAAATATACAGTATTTTTATTTTTTTAACCATCACTTGAGGTTTACACAATAAGATGATTGTATTGTGGATGGGAAAATAGGTGAAGTTTTATTTTAAAGTTACTGCTTAGATTGAAATAATAAGATCATGGTGGTGTGAGCCAATTTTAACAAACACTGGCATATTTTAAGGCTGGGCATATGTTGTGCACGACGTCACCTGGAAACTTCAGTGCCCTGAAAGACCAGAAGGCTAATATACAGATTTGTTCCCGTACGTCCATATTATAGTTACACGCGTGATGGATGGAAGAAAGATGCCAGAGGCAACATAAGGTTTTAATAAAGAGGAGTCAGTCCAGCCTCACAAAATTTCATTTTAATTTACTCAATTACTTAGTATGATGTAAAATCATTTTCAATAATTATAATTGTATATCATATGTAATCTGCAATATGCTCTATAAATTGACTTGAATAGAAACTCCACAAAGAAACTAGTTCTCTGAACCAAAGAAAAGCATTACTAATCGACTTGAAATGGGTTCAAGACTAAACACGTCTTTTCCAGCTTGCTCTTATACTGCGTTTCAGCTATTAACCAGATCTGCTGGAAAGGCACGACATATAATGAAGTTTCAGTGTACATTCTATACAGGAAACTGATTAGAGGGGAGTAGCAAATAAAAAACAGTGTAGATAGTTTTACTAGACTCATTATATGTACACAACATCCCATTTGCAACAGATTTTTATATGAATGTTTAGATCGCTTTATATATTTATGATTTCAAACATTGGCAACCTAAAGCTAAAACATGCATAAATTGTATAATTATTCTGTGGCTCAGATCCTCATCACTTGATTGTAAAAGTATTTCCTGTGGTTAAAACAGTGCTGAAGGCAGCCATTTGGTTTGCCTACAAATACAGTCACTACATTTTACAGTAAATCAACTGAAGTGCTTTGAGACATTGAGTATTGTTTCAACTGCCCCATAAGACATTATATCAAAGGCAAGGCTTATTACTTTATGATTATTTCATGTACTTTGTTTAAACTGGTTTTATTTTAAATATTAGGGACTAATTAGTGAAGGGAGATGGAGGTACATAAATCCTTAAAGGTGGGAAGACAGGTGGACAAAGCTGTCAAAAAAAACTAATTGAATCTTAGGTTTTATAAATAGGGGCATAGAATATAAAAGCAAAGAGGTAATGATATAACTTATATAAATCGTTAGTTAGACCACAGTTGGAATAGTGTCCAATATTGGTCACTCCACTTTAGGAAAGATTTCAAGATAAGTTAGTAAACGAGCAAATGGGGAGATTAGAAGAATATTTTTCACCACAGAGAAATTAGGATATGAAATGTCATACCACAAGCGGTGGTTGAGGTAGAATCCATACTGGCTTTCAAGAGGGAACTAGACAAACACCTTAAAAAGAGTCAGCTACAGGAGTATGGGGAAAGGGCAGGTAAATGAGACAGAAAAGATTACCCTTGAGGAAACCGGCACAGACACAATGGGCCGAATCATCGTCTTCTGCACTGTAAATATCTATGATCCTACTGTAATTTATTTATTTCTTCCTCCTCTTTATTATTTCACTTCACTATGTTTTAGGACATTGCTGTTCTCCACGATGTTGTTGTGTTTCCCTAATAAAATACCCAGTCATCATAATTTACAGTAAATCCTATGAAGGGCTTTGAGACATCCTCCTGACGTGAAACGAGGTATAACAAATGTAAGGATTGTGATTATTTAACTACTTCTTGTTAATATGTTAATTTCTTTACCTGTGAGAAACCTATTTAGCTGCTTTTATCGCAGGCTCACTGTTCGAAGAAAACTTGCGGTTTTAAACTAAAATGGCTTAGCTATGCTATGATACAATTTACCAGATTCATTCACAACTAAGTATAGTTTAAATATAAGCTCTGTACACAAGTTTTCCGCAATATACGTAGTGCTATATTAACAATTTGCAAATATTAACAATGTTTTTCTAATTACAGGGAAACACCTTTTAAGTTTATTCTCTATTTGCTAGTTTACTATGTTTTTGATTAAATGTATACTCTGTTTTGACGACAAAGTAGTTCAAACAATTAGCTCCAAATATTTAGTGTTATGTACCACTTTATCCAGATATTTTCCATGTTATTTCTCAGAGCTTGGATAGCAGCTCTTCTCTTAAAATAATAATAATAAGCACAAGAACTAGGAAACGATACAAATAAACAATTGGGATAGATGTCCTCTGTATCTCCTAATCAATAACTCTGATGTCCTTCCTTACATCACACAGAGCCATTTTACCATAGTTTGTGAGTTGTCTGCTACAATATTCCACTGGTCAAGATGGTGTAATGGAGCATGCAAGATCCTTATGGTGGATAGATGCACCATCCACAAAATTCATATAACAGAAAAAAGTGGTGTAATTTCATCATAAACATACGAACACTCCAAGAACATATAAAACATGGCAGCCAATGAAAGCTTTTTTTTTACTTACAACAACTTGCATTTATATAGCACCCGTCACGCAGACCACTTTACTAACGTTTGCTAGGTTTTCTCAACTCTTTAAATGATGCTGAATGCTAGAAAACAAATATAATATTGATCATCTTGAAAGAAAGACACATAAAAATAGTGCATAGAACAAAATATGTAATTCATTCCTTTTATAGAGCATGTACAACTATCTCATTTTAGGGTCTATCGAATTCATCTTATCCCTTGTAGCTGCTGTATAAATCATAGGTAAAATTACTAAAATGATAAAGCATTCTCCTACCATCCAAGGTAATGTAGCAAAATATAGCATATCAATCTAACATTACAGCCTGTATAACTCAACTAGACAATTGTATTTTCATTGCATAACTGACATTTCTATGGTCTCAGTACAGAAACAATTGTATTCCATGGAATACCTGATCGCCATCTAAATGTATTCTACTTTCAATCCCATTCTTAACAATTACATTCGCATCCAGTTTTTTCTTGCAAAAGATAATAATCAATGTAGCATTACTAATTTTGATGCAAGGCTATTCTATACATCTACTCTGGTCTTGCTTAAGGCTTATGAATTCCAAACCCCAATGCCGTGATCACAGTTAAATAACCTCTCAACATATAAAAATAATACTTCACATCTTTCTTATCCCTCAATTGAATTCTTTATCAAATTCTTTAATTTTATCAAAGAATTATCAATTCTTTATTGATAATTTTCTTTATCAATAGCTTTATTTCCTTCTTGTATTTGTGGCATAATCTTCCTCCACTGCATACAATTAAAATAACCTCATCAATACTCTTAGATTATTATGAGATGCAGTTTTTTTTCCTGGTTTCCATCAAAGGAGATAGTAACCAATACGAACTGGCTATTTGAGAATTCTTTTCCAAGAACCCATGACCTTGCGGGGCAACAACATCCCTGTTAAGTCATCACTGGACATATTTAGTTGTGCTACAGGATGAGGTGCCATCTGACTTTAATCTTTTACAAAGTTGACCTAATGAACAGGAGACTATTTAAAGGAGGATAAGCACCACCCTGGGGCATTTCAGATAGACTTAGTTCCTGTAAACAGCCACACATTGTTTGGGTTAAAAACAGTTTAAAACGACCACCATAATGAGAGCCTGAAAACATCTCCTGCACTCACTCATAATCAAATTTTCAATATTTCTGTAGGAAGCTGGAAAGCATAGCAGATTCAGTCTTTCAGTTCTGGAGCATGGATTTCAAACCGAGCAAATTTGATGGTCTCAACTCTAAGGGTGCTTTTTGGAAGTGATTTTCGGCAGGCCACAATTTGGCACTCACAGTGGTGTGGGAAATAAAAAATGTTGCACTGGTGTCCTTTAGGAGTTGAATAGATAGATTAGAGAAAACATTTCTGACCTAGAAGCACTTTTGCTAGTAATTCTTTTTCTTTTAAATAATTTAAAACCTACACACAAAAATGTTAAGCGTCTTAGATGTCATATTCTTGTGTACACTGCACATATCTAAGCTGACAAATCTTCTATCAAGGTCTAAGTTTTTTCAGTTGGACCAGTTTAACTGAAACAATATTGCTATGTTAATACAGCAGTGGAATCCTGTAGCTTAGTGGATAGAGTAGTCGCCTCACAAGCGAGAGGACCTGGGTTTGATTCCCGGGCCGGGTGAAACGTTGGGCAAGTTTCTTTACTCCACACCCCTCTATTTACCTAACAGTAAGTAGAAACCCAGTTGGCGGATTGCTTTTCTAAGGGTAATAATTCCTTCAATTTTTTTTAAAAAATAATTTGGTAACTCAATCCACGACTGTTTGTGGGACACTGCTGTGGACAATTGGCTGCCGCGTTTTGCCCACATAATTACAATCAATTTGCTTTACAATATATTTTGTGAAGCGCTTTAAGACATCTCAAAGGCGTATAAGGCACTATATCAAATTTAAAGATTATTATTATACAATTTTGGGATGTGGGGAAGAACAAAACACAATTTTATTTGTAACCTCAATGACTAGGTTTAAGAATCTGGGGGGAAACTAGAAACTGTGGTTTGAAGACAAGTAAGGAAAGGGAAAATGTTATTTTGAATACTGAGGCTTATCCCTCCAGTCTACTGGGTTAACAAACAAACATTTACAGTGATACAATAACAGTTCTATAAATCACGTCCCAAACAACAACCTTATTCTTTCAATTATATAATTTATTTTCTGTGGGTGAAAGCATATTCTCTATTGTTATATACTACAAGGATCAGTAACGCACTATGTTAGGAACTGGAGACATATACCAGCAGACTATTAGAGTAGCACAGTATTCTGATCCGCTGGAATTAAACATAAGGCATTGTTTAAAAAAAATTCAGATTAGGTTACTTATTTCTCAATACATGTACGACAAATAAATCACTATCAATTCATTTAAGTATAGTTGAAAACTATGATGAGTTACATTAGACACTTAAAAAACATACAAGGTATTTATCCAATAAAATAGTCCAGGAACTTGGAAATTTACAAAATCATTATCAATTTATCAACAAATCATTTTACAAAATCAAGAAAAAGAATAGTTTTATCCCAAGGCCAAATCAAAACACCCTGGTAGCAAAGATGATGCTGGAGAAACAACTCTGCAAAACCATATTCTAAAGTTTGATGAAGAAAGGAAATATTTTATGAGGAAAAAACACATAAAATTGAGTTAATGTACAGTACATCTTTATGGAAAAATAATCATCCGTGTAGACAACGTAAAACTTTTAAGGTTGTATATACCATACCAGAAATAGGAAAACTAATGCAAACATGTGCATATTTGCAAATGACTACTTACTTAAGTTTTCTCATTGAAGATAACGATCTAAAGTAAAGCACTGAATTAAATCCTTAAAGTCTAGTTTAGGCATATAAAGTATGTACAGACACCCATTTATTGTAACATTCGCCAATCTCCAGCAGGAAACAACTCAAATAGAACTGTTACTTTTCAGGAAAGGTTTCATTTTAAATGTTAAATTGACTTGTAAAGGTAAAATATTTCCACCTGGGTTTAAAGCTGAACCATGACCTAGGTGGTCTAATAATTTATTGTCTAAAAACAGTTAGAACAAATTCCTGAGCACCTGATAGTTTGCCCTGGGATTTCTAAATAATCTGAACCCAGAAAAACACATTTGCAACCAATTATATTCCTCAACAGGTGCTTCCTACAACCTTCTAAATGAATGTTAAACAAAAGTTAACTATCTTCATTATCATATGTATTCATAAATTGTATTTGAGTTAATACCTTAAGGTTTCCAGTAAAATCAGCAGAGGGTTCATCCAAAGTTCATTCAACATATGGACAAGGTTTCCAGAGAGGTGGTGGAGGAAAAGTTCCATGAAATGTTCCCTAGTGCTCGTTTTAATTAAATTCACAGGGAAAAGGAAGCATTTGAGAGGTGACTGTGATATTCACGTACATTTCATCAGTTATGTAATCTGGAAAGAATTTTTTTTAATGTAGTTTGGTACGTATTTGGAAATGTATTAGTCGAGCAAAATCAACTGCTATTTGAATAATTGGACTCTGCAGTTGAAAAACGTAAAATAAGTAAACTTAAAACACAGTAATTGTGTTATATTTTGAGTCTTTACTACAATTACTGTATGTTTAAGACTACTTATTTCATATTTTCCATCTACAGTCCAATTATTCAAATGGAATGGATTGATAAGCTGCGTCATGAATCACAGAAATTTCAGTAAATACACAGCCATTTGGGCCTATTCCGCTTAATATTGAATTCTTGTTTGAAAGGAATTATAATGCTCAAGCACAGCAGGTATCATGAAGACTGGCTGATTACAGCAGAGAGATATAGAAGCAGTCAGCTAGCTGCTGCCTTATCTCTCAACAGAGGAGAGTTGACAGGGAGACGACAACTTTAGCTCCATTTCCAACCATGGACAAATGTTGATCTGAATACAGCATGTGACACATCAAACTGAGTCACGGGTTAAATTACTAATGCAAAGTTACGCTACCGTGAAGATTCACAGTTGCAGAAATCCACACATTCCTTCACATCAAAATGTTCCTAAAATAAATGCATACTTGTTTTTCAGTATTCTGTAAGTTAAAAAAGTAGTTTAAATGATTGTTAAATGTCCAGATTCCTATCTTAAGTACAATGCAACAAACTATTGGAAGGATACATTTTTTTTTCTTACTTTAGAGATCAATGAGACAAAGTTCTAAGAAACATTATAAATTCAGGGAAAAGGAAAGGGCAAATTAGCATAACAAGCCTGCCCTTTCTGAATAAAAAAATGTTGACATAAAGAGTAATTAGCTTGAAGGATTCACTAAGCAAATGCGGTTGAAGCATCAAATATTACTTCAGGTTAAATGAAATGCCTAGGAGGAAGACTTGTCAATATAAAGTACTCCATCTAGATTAAAAAGCAGTAAAATAGGAGACATTAGTTTTATTGAAATAGTTTCCTCTTCAATGGAGAGCTACTTCCTGGTACTGCTGTTTCCTGGTTAGAATCACCAAAATCAGCCCCCAGGCTGGAACAAAGTGCCAATGAATTCAGCTGCTCCAAGAAACATATAGACCATCCCATGAGTTATTGGAGTAGTACCAGGTGCAATCAGAACCCCAATTACTGCCCTATTCAGCAGGAAAAAACAATTAACTACAACCTCTTGCCAGGCTGGATATTTTTGGTTAGCATTTAACCATTGTTTGAATTTTTTTATAATAAATTCTCAATCCAAAGCATAGACGCATTAATAAGGTTTTTAAATTAACAACTCAAATCCACTAACCATAACCCCACCAATTTGTTCAATTCCCAGTGTCCGTTTGTACTTCCTGTCTTCATCTCATTGGCTCTTTCTTAATTGCTTTTTACCTCTTAAAAGGGATATCCTACATCTTCTCCAGTTTTTTTAAATATTTTTTTTCTAGCCTTGTTCTATTGTTGTCCTGGTTCTCTCGTCTATTTTTTCTGCATTTTTCCTTCTGATAACTTTCCTCATTTTTCAAACTTTGACTTTAAAGTTCTTTACTTGAATAGTCCCAGTTTGTTTCAGCTTGATCAACTTTTCATACTCTGAACTTAAACCTTTAGGGCTCTCATTGGCTTCATCCTCTCCCATTTCCTGTCGCTTTTGTTCAAATTCCTGTTTGTCCATTTCCAGCTTGTGTCTTCTGTTCTCTTCGATGCACCTTTTCTTGTCCTCATCCTGCCTCTGTTCCTTTTCCCTCAGCTCTTTCCTCCTCTCCTTCAGCTCCCCTTTCCTCTTCTCGTCATGTTTCTTCCAGTCACCGATATTGTTTCTCCATTGCTGTCCCTGCTCATATTGCTGGAACTAGAAGGGAACCCCTCTGGCTTCCATCTCCTCCTTTGAGGCTTTGTAGTCTTTTTCTTGGTCACTGACTTACTGCTCGTGTCCTCTCCCGCACCAGGCTCTATGACCCCATCACCCCCAACATTGCCCGGCTCCACATCCCTCAGAGGATAGAGTTCAAAATCCTCATCCTCACCTTCGAGTCCTGTAGCTCAGTGGTTAGAGCACTTGCCTTGCAAGCGAGACACCTGGGTTCAATTCCAGGCAGGGCGAAACCTTGGGCAAGTTTCCTTAATCCACACACCTAATAATAATCCCTCCAAAACAAAACAATAATAAATTGTCATTTTCAATCCACGACTGTATGTGGGATACTGCTGTGTGCAATTGGATGCCGCGTTTCACCCACAAATATACAGTCAATTCACTTTACAGTATATTCTGTGAAGCGCTTTGAGACATCTAGATGACGTGAAAAGCGCTATATCAAATGCAAGGATTATTATTATTATATTCAAGACCCCTTCCTACCTCTGTGACCTACCAACCCCTTATTAACCTGTCCACTCCCTCCATGCAGTTCTGCTCCATGTCCTCACCATCGGCGGTCGGGCCATCAGCCTCTCCTCCCCTACCCTTTGGAACTCCATTCCCTTCGCCTTCCTCCCTTGCCTCCTTCAAGGCACATCTCAAGACCATCCTCTTCGACCGTGCCTATGGCCATCCTCCACCCTCCCTGATCTCAACCACACCCCCCGCCCAAGTCCAAATCCCTGACTGTCCAGCACTTTGGGATATCCTGCCGACAAATGTAATTTTGTATTGTATTGAGGTTTCTCTCCAGACTCAGAATCCGATTTTTTTTTGTTATCATCACTAACTTGCTCTTCTTCTGTATTCCCTGTTTTTTCTGAGTACTGTTTCATCAATAATGTACTGGTCTTTCTTTTCACTCCTGCTTGATCCTGTACCTGAGCTGTCCACTATTTTGTTGCACCTTGATCTCACTTGCGCTAACCTGGTTCTTTAGGTTAGTTATTTGTCCTTTTGGATTTCTTTCTGCCAAGCATCCTTCTCTCTCACAACGTTGCCGATACCCTTATCCATGCGTTCATCACATCCAGATTTGACTATGCCATCTCTGCATACCAGACTTCCCAACTCTTCCCTCCACAGGCTACAGATCAATCAGAACCCAGGAGTTTAAATGCAAATCTATTTCATAGCTGAACATCTAATAAGGTGTAATAACAAAATACCATTTCTGATGGCAGAACAGTCGTGGCATCAGCATAATACTATACAAGCAAATCAACATCACAACATTGTTGAAAGTACAATTATTGCTTTTATACACCTAAATTTTGCAAAGGTAAATAGCACAAAATGTCAATAATGGGATAGAAGTGCTAAAGTTTGCCAAGCAAAATTTGTGCCACTTTAGAGCAAAGTATTAATTTATCCATAGGGTAATTCCAGTGCCTTGGGATGTCCTCCTGAGATGAAGGCGCTACATAAATGCAATTAGTTGTTGTAATTAATGACTGGAACAAGTTACACGGGGTGGGGGGATAAAGCCTGGAAGGAGGATTCATTTAAAAAAAACTTCATGAATTCATTTCATTACAATGAAAGATGGTCGAGTGGGTTTTCTGGAAGAAAGAGATCAAATGGACTAAAGAGCCTTCTTCATTCAAACATCTCTCGTGTGTGATATTGTAAAATGTATTGCAAGGAACACTACATCAAGTGCATTTTCTAACTCTAGTTGTTGAATCAATAGCCAGTTACATATTGAGAGAGAAGTGGAACAAGATTGTGTTCATAGTCAGATTCAGGAATTACTCATTTAAAAACAAGCATTTTTCTTGATATCTTATTCTAATGCTTTTAGATTTGAAGGCTGTGCAAAGTTAGAAAGGCCTAAACAAGTTGAATGCTGACCATATTTATTTTTGTTTTCCTGAATAACTGCTATCAGTCACAAACAAACAGGTGACAGCATTTGACCCCTGTATATTTTCAACACAAGGTTGAAAAAGATGGTGCAAAGACTGGAGACTGCTTCCTCTGAAACAAGGGGAGGGAGAGGGGGGGGAAAGTAAGTACAGTACATTGCAAGATTTATTTTCCCTGAAAGCTCATAAGTTTGGTAAGTACTGAAACAACTACCATTTTGAGAGCGAGCACAATGAATGAATGAATGAATGAATGAGAAAGAGGGAGAAAAGGGAGAGAAAGTAAAGCATTCCATACTTAATAATATCCTTGCATTTGATATAGCGTCTTATCATGCCGTCGAGACATCTCAAGGCGCTTCACAGAATATACTGTAAAATGAACTGACTGTTTAAGGGCGAAACGTGGCAACCAATTGCAGATAGCAGTGTCCAACATACAGTTGTGGGTTTAGCAGCAGTTCTCAGCTCGGATTCCACACAAAGTACCTTTTAGTGTCACTATGCATCAAAGAGGAAAGTAGACCAATGCAAACTTTTAGTCATTAATATCTGCCGGTTTGTGCAGCCTACCAGAATTTGAATCTCTGGGCCTTACTTTTTTTACCCCAAGGAACTTCAGAAATCTTGTCATTCCAGATTTGTACAATACATCAATGCAATTCCATTGCACTGTTGAGCTCAGCGAGACCAGAAACCAATTTCTTACAGAGTTCTTTTTTAAATTTACAATTTTAATTTCTAAACCAATAATTACAAATATCCCCGAATAATAATTACTATTACTGATGAGGACACTCTTGAAACATTATGGAAAAAGATAAGGGCCAAACCAAAAACTAAGAAATGTTCCTCTATATATTTCTAAATATAAATAAATAAGCTAAAAATAAAGCCTGTCAGGTGGAATGCTTGTCTGATAGAATTATCTGTAAGCAAGCCTACGCCTGGAAACTGGTACAGCTCAGTCCTGCCAAGTTTAGTAAAACAAAGAAAATGTTAATGTGCTGTAGCTGATGTGGCAATCATGGGATGAACAGCAAAGCCTTGAGTGGTAAAGGTCAAACTTTTTGCTCAGGAGCTGTCAGTGACCACAGCAGCTGATGAGTGGGTGAGGTGTGCATCAGATGAATTGTTTGATCTCCTTTGCTGAACTACTAAATCGTCACAGAATGACTCAAAAATAGAAAACAACGTGAGCTGAAAACATTTCCATATCATTTTATCTGTAGGATTGTGCAATGTTTTAGTGTTTTTTCTCTTTAATTCACTTTTAGTCTGAAAGCACAAAATGCATGGTTCATTTTGGAACCACTTCCTACAGAAGGGGTTAAACAAAAAAGATTCAGGGGTCTCATGCTTATTTATAAATTTGCTACACAACTGAAACACAATGAAATGTAATAATTCTACTTACTACTTAGTGGTTCTTTCTACAATTTAAAAATGAAGAAGACTGCTATTACACAACTGAGTGGTAAGGTGCAGCCATGCATGCAATTTCATATACATGGTCAAAGGTTCCAAGCAAAATCTAAGCACTTTGCCCATCAGAAACACGTGCAATTAAAAATACAGAGTATCACCCAAGCAATGGCCTGGTGCAATGCCAGAGGCAGAATCCATATTAGCTTTCAAGAGGTATCTATATAAATATCTAAAATAAGAAAAGCAGGTAAATGGTGCTAAATGGGTTACTCTTTCAAAGAGCCAGCAAACACAGATGGAAGGAATCTCCTTCTTTTATACTTTAAATTTCTATAGCAAAAATTAAGCTGTACAACAATTAAATAAGAGCTGTGTCCCACAAGTCAAGTTTGGCAGCAGCTTCTAAATAAGAGTTGTGAATGGACAGACTTATGTACATCTTAAAACTCATTACAGTAACTACTATTTGCGTGGAGTCCTGTAGCTCAGTGGTTAGAGCACTCGCTTTGCAAGCGAGAGACCTGAGTTCAATTCCAGGCAGAGGGCGAAACCTTGGGCAAGTTTCCTTACTCCACACAGAGCCTAATAATAATCCCTCCAAAACCAAAAACAATAATAAATTGGTCATTTTCAATCTACGACTGTTTGTGGGACATTGCTGTGCGCAATTGGCTGCCGCGTTCGCCCACAAATATACAGTCAATTCACTTTACAGTGTGTTCTGTGAAGCGCTTTGGGACGTCCTCCCGACGTGAAAAGCGCTATATCAAATGCAAGGATTATTATTATTATTATTATTACACACAACCCATCACTATGGATCCCAAAAGTCAGGAAAGAGAAAGTCCAAAAACTGATTTAATATCATTACACTCCTGCAGTTCTACCAGTATCGTAGAAATCGATTTTAAATGGTTTATTGCACAAGGTAATTGGTATACAATTTTGCCAGAACAACAACAACAACAACAACAAGATTCCATTTATAAAGCGCCTTTCACGTCAGGAGGACGTCCCAAGGCGCTGCACAGTTGGGTCATGACCCGAGCAGGGGGGAAATGGTCAGGGTGAGGGGAGGGAAGGGAGGGAGCGAGGAGGGGGAAGAGAGTCGAGAGGGGAGCTGAAGGCTCGGTCAAAGAGAAAGGTTTTGAGACCGGCCTTGAAGGAGGAAAGGGAAGAAGCAAGGCGAAGGCACTGGGGGATGGAGTTCCAGAGCCTGGGGGCTGAGAGGCTGAAGGCCCGACCACCGATGGTAGGGCGGTTGGGGCGGGGGACGTGGAGCAGACCGGAGCCAGAGGAACGGAGGGTACGGGCAATTCTAGCTAACACTACCTTTTAGCTCAAATCATAATAAGCAAATAAGCAAATCTTAAAATGCTTCATTGCAGCTTTGAAATGCAGAACTGAATCTCTTCTTGAGCAAAATATACTCAAATAGAAACTTATGCATGTGTTCACTAAACCCCACATAATTTGCAGTCAGGAACCACATCGCTTCACTATAGGATGTGCATTGATGTGCCAATGTACTGCATTTTCACCCCAGGAATACCTTATGAAAATATGACTAATTCATAGAATTTTATTTTTGCAGTAAAGAAGTAGGCTATTGAGCGTGGGCCTGCTCTCTGAAAGAGAACCAAAGCACCATTATGAAATATCAGGACTATGAGTGCCTGGTTCTATGTCAGCCTGACTCAGTGGTAGCACTCACTCCTCTGAGTCAGAAGATTGTGGATTCAAGCCCCACGTCAGGACTTGGAATTGCACTCCAAGGCAAGAGCTGGGGATGTGCTGCATTGTCGCAGGTGCCATCCTTCCGATGAGACGTTAACCGAAGTTCTGTCTTCCTGTTCAAGTGGACGTTAAAGATACCATGGCACTATTCAAAAAGAAGGGAATTTTTCCTGGCCAATTTTATATTTGGGGGATTGTCGGCCAGGACATCGGGAAAAACTCCCTTCTCTTTTCAAATAGTGCCATGGGATCTTTATCATCCACCTGAACAGATAGACGGAACCTCAGTTTGCATTTCTGACATGCAACACACTGTACACTGTATTGGAGTGTCACCTAAAACTATGCGACTCCGAGTCCTGACATGGAGCTTGAACCCACAACCAGAAGGAGGTGAGTGTGCTATCACTGAGCCAGACTGACACACACCATTATTATTATACTATCAGAATTTTTTCTTAAAGTATCAAGGGAGATTGGCAAACAAAAATAGAACCAGACAGCTGCTGAGATCATGGAAATACATGTCAAGGAAGACAACTTGCGATATATTAAATAGATGCTCTGCAGCTTTGTAGGTCTTCACCTTTCGATGGCAGCGAAATAAAATCCTATGAATATTAACCAAGTTGGTTAGATAGAGCCCATGATAGAGCAGGATATACATGATTTCTGATAAGTGGCAAAATTACTAGAATTCATCATCAGGGACAGAGTAATTGAGTAATTGGATATGTATGATCTAATCAATCAGGGTCAACGTGACATGAAAGGTAGGTGATCTCTTGATAACATAAGAGTTCTCACAAACTTCCATGATCTAATAAGATGGAGGTGCCGGCTTGACTAGCTGAATGACTAATCCTGTTCTTATGTTCCTAGAGGGCTTCAATTGAGTATTCTCATTCCAATGCTTTATGTTCTTATAAATAATAAACAGTACACATTTCAATATAGTGCCTTATTACGTAAAAATGTCTCAAAGAGCTTCATACACAATAAGTTCCCTCGAAGTATAGCGAGTGCTATCGGCAAGCATAGCAGCATCTCACAAATTGTAATGAAATGAATGAGCACATTTGTATGAATTAGTATGAGGGGGTAATATAGATGAACCTGTTATAACATGCAGTTGGGGTTATACAACTCAAACGAACACAATAACAGGGCGCATTATCAAACGTCAGCACCTCCATGCACCAAAGCCAAACGCCAGACGCCAAAACAGCCAATTTCTGGGTCATCAGCATACAATCCATACACTGTGCAAGTATTATAAGTAACTGCTTTTATAATGAAGCACTTTATAACAGAAGGTAAAATACTGCAGATGCTAGAAATTTGAAATAAATGCAGAACAATACTGTAGGATACCACACAATGGTCTAAAAGAAAACAATGGAATTTCACAAAACCAAACAAACCTGAATTAACTGTCATGATCTTGGTGAATTCTTTCCCCTGATAAGTACTGTGGAGTCCTGTAGCTTAGTGGTAAGAGCACTCGCCTCACAAGCGAGAGGTCCTGGCTTTGATTCCCGGGCAGGGCAAAACGTTGGGCAAATTTCCTTACACCACACACCTCTATTTACCTAACAGTAAGTAGGAACCCGGTTGTTAGTTGATTGGCAGATTACTTTTCCAGGGGTAATAATCCCTTCAAAAAAATAATAAGGTGCTATATCAAATGTAAGGATTATTATTACTATAAAGCTAATAACTTTTTTTTTACAAAAGAGGATTCACGCAATCTATCTTCATTGGCAGTTAATTCTACATATTTGCCGCTCTGTGAAAATCTACTTGTTAACACAACAGTTTTGACAATAACCGTCCCCCATACTGTTTTTCACAAAGTGATGCCATAAGAAATACTAACAAGCAAGCTTTGCCACAATACATCCAAAAAACGTATGGGGAGTTTATATTAGAAGGTTATGCTTGAAGGCTTAGTTGAGGAAGGGCAGGAGGAGGCTCATGTGGAACATAAACACCAGTATAGACTAGTTGGGCCAAATGGCCTGTTTCTGTGCTGTTCTAATGTATATTGCTGTTTAAAAACATTACATTTTCATGCATTACAAAATGCTGTCTGAACACTGATTGCCCTTTCACAGAACATTTATAAAATAATTTGTCTTGACATTTATAAAATTATTCTAGGGCTAGATATTAGTAACTGATTAACACAAGTATAGTTATTGGACTGGTGTATAATTAGATTGTTCAGGCAGTCAGTGTAAATCATGTAATTGAGATTTGCTGTATTTCAGTGGAACAGTTTTCAGATTAGATTTGTGCACTTTGCTGTAGATGACAGGACAGAATTACAAAATCATACAGACTTGATTTTCTAACTTTGTTATAAACCGCTACGACATTAATTGCCAACACATGAAGAATAAAATCCCCAATGATAGAATTTTAGGCCATGGGCTACACAGAGCAGCCTATACCATCACTGATTCAATTTACCTACAACACCAGCTGTCGAGGGAACCTTGTATGAAGCTGAAGCAGCAAGCTTGCACTCAAGAAAGCTCCCATGTGGCAAGCTGACCTAACAAAAGGATCCATTCCCATCAATTATCCTAAGCCTTTCCGAGGTTTACTCTCCATTTAACCCTCTTTGTCCTACATGCATTCTGCTACCAAGTTCTCACATTATGAATACATTTCAAAAATGCAGTTCTGCAGCTATACTGCACTCTGGAATGCCTTAGCAACATACAATTGTGTGATATCCTGTCATCTGACTGGACAGTTTGATTAGATTTACTGTTCTGTCAGAACCATAAATGCCAGGAATTGTGTTGTGAATATTTATAATCCAATCAATTCAGGTTTCATTTGTTTGAAGCCAAGTAATGTTTGTAGGGTTAGCTTCTTTAACAAAATATTAAAAGATCCAAAGTCCATATGCTAACTCAGTTGACTAAGATTTGAAAAGGGTGTAATATTAAAAACTCAATCACATTGTTCGCAGATGACTTATGGCGGTAAGGTCTAAAATTTTAATCCAACCTCTGCTGTTTTTTGACTTTAAAAAGATCACAGTGCATCTAGGATTGAAAAAAAACTGAACTTTCAGGATATATTGTATCCAATTAACTTTTTGGCAGGATTGCAACAGGCCAATTCGTTCAGAGTAAAGTTTGCAGATTCTATAACAAATGATAGATTGGGTTCCCGAAGCCATTCAAGGGCACGAGAGATTCTTTGGCTAGAGAAATAAAAGAGGCACTACAACATCAATTGAGCTGATAATGAAACTTTAAATTACAGTTGAAAGAGCAGTCCAATGATGCACTCCGAGGCCTCCATCAAATCACTAATCAGTTGGAGTTGCATAAAGTAATACTCAGACCAAAGTACCCAATCTTCACTCAAATAGACAATGCAGCAATATCAGGCATTTTAGCCTGAAGCTGTTAATTTATGAGGAGGCACTTTCACTTTGCTAAATCTTATCAAAACAAGTGGATAATCTGAAAGGGATGGGATAGGAGTAAAAATGGAAATGTGAGACTAAATCTTCAGAAGCTCAAGAGCTTCCTATGGCAGGAATGAATAATCTCCACCTAGTTATTTATGTTCAACTTAAATGGAAAAAAGCATCCTTGACAACTGCAGTCAGCCAATCTGCTAGACAAAACCTCTCCAAAAGTGTGTTCTATTTGTGGAGATACAGGGTACAGGTACAGACAGAATTCCTCTTCCTTCCACATTTTTGGGGGCCACACAACAAATAAAATTATTTTCCTCGATGGGACCTAAGTTCAATGGATCATGCACCTCACTTGCCAGGCAATTTTAGAATAAAGGTCTGTTAAGATCATCTTGGAAAACAACACTACAGTTGTAGGAAAGCCTATGAAAGACAACAGGTCTGCTCAACCAAACTCTGTGCTCCCAAACTTTGAAATCTGTCTCTCCTGTTTCTTCCTCAACCCCACAAAATAAAAATAAATGACGTCACTGGTGGGAAACAGAAGGACAGTCCCAGAAGGATCAGGTTTCATGCATTTCCCTACCTCAATCCTGAATGTAATGCTTTGGACCATATTCCTTTCACCCCAGCCTGTAAACGAGAGTGCTTCTTTTGCCATCTTGGCAAATTAACCTTGAGATTTTGCTGAAGTTCTCTGTAGCCTTCCAACACAACCTCAATCTAGTTATTCAAGCCCAATTAACATACTGGCCAGAAACAACATCAGTCCATCAGTCTCAAGTTACAATATTAACAATACTAAGAATCCTTGCATTTGATATAGCACCTTATACCGTCTCAAAGCACTTCACAGAATTCACTGTGAAGTTTAGTTTTTATGTATTTAGAATCATAGAATAGAATCATAGAATTATACAATACAGAAGGTGGCCATTCAGCCCATCATGCTCGCTCTTTGAAAGCTATCCAAATTAATCCCACTCCCGTAAACTTGGATTGTATTCCCTCGAGTTTAAAGATTGAGGAGTGATTTGATAGAGGTTTTTAGGATGATAAAGGGAATTGATAGAGTAATGGCAGAAAAGCTATTTCCTATGTTGGGGAAATGCAAAACAAGGGGGCATAGACTTTAAATTAGAACCAGACCATTTAAGAGCGAAATTAGGAAGCATTTTTTCACTCAAAGGGTGGTAGAAATCTGGAACTTTCTCCCCCAAAAGGTTGTCGATGCTGGATCCATCCACACCTTCAAGAAAGAGATTGAAAGATTTTTGGGGTATTAAGGGATACGGGAAGAAAGCGGGAAATTGGATTTGAAATTCTAGTACAGATATAGATCAGCCATGATTTAATTAAATGGCGGAACAGGCTTGACGGGCTGAATGGCCTACTCTTGTTCCTATGATCCCCCCGAATTTGTCTTCCCCAAATATCTATCCACTTCTCTCTTAAAAGTTATCGTATCTGCTTCCACCACCTTTCAGGCAGTGCATTCCAGATCCGAACTCCTCGTGTGAAAAAAATTCTCATCTCCCCTCTGGTTCTTTGACAACTAATTTAAATCTGAGTCCTCTGGTTACCGACCCACAGTTTCTCCCTGTTCACTCTATCAAATCCCCTCTTAATTTTGAACACCTCTATTAAATATCCCCTTAACCTTCTCTGCTCCAAGGAGAACAGTCCTAGGCAAACATGGCAGCCAATTTTCAGACAACAATGCCTCACAAGCAGTCATAAAGTGAATGATCAATTTTATTTGTGGGTTTTGTGGGCGAGGTTACACTAATCAGAGGGGTTCTCAGCAACATAGATCTTCTCAAGTTTCCTTTTCTCCCTCACCCACGCTAGGCTGGAGAAAAGAGAATCCTTTACATTAAAATATTCCAATAAGATTTAGCATCTAGGAGCCGAAACCTGCTGAACAGAAACAAAGGATATCAACTCAAAAACATTTGTTTTGGCATGAAGTAAACCCAGACCTCTCAGGCACTGAGGTGACAATCATTTTTGTAGCACTGGCTTGCCTAGAGCCTGTCTGGGCCGACTTCTATAAAATGTTGGTAAATAA
The DNA here is from genome assembly GCF_018977255.1 of Callorhinchus milii. Classification (NCBI taxonomy): domain Eukaryota; kingdom Metazoa; phylum Chordata; class Chondrichthyes; order Chimaeriformes; family Callorhinchidae; genus Callorhinchus; species Callorhinchus milii. Next base: position 8,096,638 of record NW_024704743.1, on the reverse strand, counting down.
GATATCTGAAGCAGACAAGACATTCCTGGTACAAATAAAAGTGTACCAGGCATAATGAAGCAGGGCGACGAACACCAAAGATTCTGGAAGTGTCTGGCAGCAATAGTGAAAGCCCAAGCATATTTTCTGCAGTCCTTGTAACCTAAGGCCTTCAATGTCAAAAGTAGAACCTTCTTCTATTTTTTTCCCCCAAATGAAGTGTTTTGTTTCTTATTACCAACAAAAAATTGATTAAACACAGGGAACCAACCTACTGACGAGAAAAGTAAATGATCCATTAGCCAATAGAGATATCTTTACACAAGGCAAGAACATCATATCATTTCAAGAGACTAAAACTGGAATGAAAAATGCCTGCTTACTGATATCAAACACAAAGGCACCAATGTGCTTTTTAGGAATTATTTCCTACTGAGTGAGAGCATTTCAGGATTGCGGCCACAGCACTTTTATGCTTCATGAAAATTCATGCTTTTGGCATCCTTTTATGCTGCAATGAAGGAATCGTTTAAAACAAAGTGTAATGATTAAATAGTGTAGTGATTAAATGTTGTGATGACCACTACTTATAACAAAGTGAACACTTAGTGAAAGACCAGATTCACAATGCAGCTAAGAAAAAAAATATCCTCTATTTCTAATCATTTATAGAGTTATTTTAATAGGACTGCCCGGTTATATACACACCTCACTAGAATGCTTCACAGGACAGAGTTCCATGCACACGTACTGCTCACCAACCTCTGACATCTCTTTTGAATCCAGGCTCTTTGGTGTCAGCCTGCCTGAGTGATAACACTCTCGCCTCTGAGTCAGAAGATTGCTGGTTCAAGCCCCACGTCGGGACCTGGAATCACATAAATCTAAGGTGATACTCCAACGCAGTGCTGGGGTTTGTTGCATTTGTCGGAGGTGCTGTGCTTCAGATGAGACATAAAACCGTTATCTCATCTATCTGTTCAGGTAGATATTAAGGATCCCTTGGCACTATTTGAAAAGAAAAGGCTTAGAAAAAGAAAAAGCACTTCACAGGCTATAAGTAAAGTGGATTGATATTTTTGTATTTTTTTTGATTGTATATTTTGTGGGCAAAACGCAGCAGCCAGTTGCCCACAGTAATGTCCCACAAATAGTGAATGTAGTGAGTGACCCAATTTCATTTGGGGGATTGTTGAGAGTCTCAAAAGCACTTCACAGGCTATACTATAAAGTGGATTGACTGAATGTTTTGTGGGCGAAACATGGCAGCCATAGCACCCACAAACAGCGAGGGAGTGAATGACCAATTTTACTTGGGGATTGTTGGACAGGACACCTGGAGAAACTCCCTTCTCTTTTCAAATAGTGCCAAGGAATCTTTGCTATATCAAATGCAAGGATTAAAATTATTATATGTTATTATGTGAATGCTGGTGCTGTGAGGTGATTTTTTTGCAAAAAAAAGAGCTATTGCTTTTATACAGCAATCACTAAACATCTTTAGCTCTTCACATGGTTTCAAAATACTTGTGTGTATTTAAACATTTCATACTACTGTTCCGGCATCAAATGAATATTCAAAATGCTATAGAATTAATGTGCTGTATAAAAGCAGGATAACTAGTGCAAGAGACTTCAATCCCTTGAAGGTGTTTTATGCTTTAGTTATCTTGGCTCAGTTTTTAAGTTCTGGGTCAGACATTTGTTGGTTGAAGACCCACATTGGGACTTTGAACTCAGTCGAGGCTGACACTCCAATGAAGTATTGGGCTGACACTGCGATAAAGCATTGCATCTGTTTATTCAGTAGACATTAAATATCCCATTACAATATTTGGGGAAAAAAAGAGCTTCTGCCTGGCCAACAATCCTCCTGACTGGTCATTCTACAGGATTGTTGGGAGTTCTATAGTTTAGTGGTTAGAGCACTCATCTCCAAGCGAGAGACCTGGGAGGGCGAAACGTTGGGCAAGTTTCCTTACTTCACACGCCTCAGTTTACCTAGCAGTAATTAGGAACCTGGTTGTTAGTCGATTGGCGGATTGCTTTTTTCCGGGGGTAATAATTCCTTCAAAATAAAAATAATTAATTGGTCACGCAATCCACACTGTGCGCAATTGGCTGCCGTGTTTCACCCACAAAATGTATAGTTAATTCACTTTACAGTATGGTTGAACATGGGACATTGCTGTGTGCAAAATTGGCTGTAAATTGCCTATAAATAGTTATTAAGCTTTACAGAAAACTATGAAGTGCTTTGAGACAATGTTGATGCTCTACATAAAAGGACTATTAAGGGATGAGTTACTAACTTGCAAAAACTGAGCCTCAAGGTGGTAATGATTTCGTTCATTTACCATACTCATCTACATATCGCCTGCTGCGAACCAATGTGGGGAAAAGTTTTTAGGCATTTACTATTCAATTTAGATAACTCAAACTCCATGGCTATACCACTATAATCCACCTCTTCTTACACAGAAATAGTCTTTTACAGAACACATTTTTACTGTAAGAAAATATCTACAATCAGAGTTCCAGGTTTAATATGATTTTCCCGTACTGAAAACCGAATCAAAACACATTTCAAACGTTTGTGGCTTCACACCTACAAGAATAAAAATGGACAAAGGGCAAACCACACACAAATAGATCAAATTTCAGTGAAGCTTATTTCCAGTAACAACAACAACATTTCATTTATAGAGCGCCTTTCACGTCGGGAGGACATCCCAAGGCGCTGGACAGTTGGGTCAGGACCCGAGCAGGGCAGGACAGGATAGTCTTAACAGGACAACTGACATTTTCAGACGCAGAACATTTCACCCACAAAATAGACTCACTCATTACTGTTTCCAGTGATTTATGCAGTAATAAACTTGAATATGCAATTTCATTACTTTGCTCACATTCACTTATGTCATTACAAGCTTGAATATGTAATTTAAATGAAGTAAACACATGAAATGTGTTTGTTTGGCTCAGTGGGTAGCATTCTAATCTCTGGGCCAAAGTGCTGTGAGTGATTCGCACCAGATTTTTTGGGGGTTCTGACACATGCGGAAACCCATCACCATGCTTAAGAGTATCCAAACCAAACTGAGAATTCCATGATTCCCATCTTCATGGAAATTCCAGAGATAGATTGTTGGTATGGGATGTGCACTCTCTTCCTCTTCCTGAGGCATCCTGGCCTACGTTCCTTTCTAGTTCAAATTCATCAGAAAGATATACTGACTATTATCTTATTACTGTTTAGGAAATACTGCTTGAGCAGATGCTTGCCTACATTCAGTCATTATTTTACAAACAAAATCAGTGTACAAGGTGTTTTGCGATAGTTTGATTTGATGCTATTTAAAATGGAAGTACTGTATTTTATTTCAATTTCTATGTAGGAATCTTCAAAATAACCGCACATAGGAGTTTTAACACAAACATCTTTTTAGCTTTTGAATTATTGGGCTACAGCAAGCCTTAATTTTATTCCCTTTGAACGTAAACTGATTGAGTTTGAGGAACACTTAAAGAGATAATCACATGTGGGTGGTGATTATGAAGTACATTTCTGAAAGATATTAAGAAGCAGAGGTAGGCATGTAGGTGATCTTGACTGGGGTAAGAAAGGGTGATAGTTTCAAACTGTCAAATAGTTGTATAGTACTGGCATCTTTTTGTGGACAAGGATAACTACTCAGGGGGAGTGCAATTATAAGCACCTGCTTTGGGGGTGGGTGGGGGGGAAGGGGGAGAAATTGTTTGTGGGAAATCTTTAGGCTATTTTAATATTCACAAAACAGTTTGTTGCACAACTGTTTACCGTCCAGATGCACTCTGGGTTCCTTTCAACCACAGCGGAGGAAATGAGCAGCGCTGTTGTGTACATTATCTTGGTGCCACTAAATCTTCCCTTTTATCCCCAATGCAGAATTCTCCCCAATTGACAATTTAGAACAGGGTTGCTTCATATATTTGTAAAATTAGTATTACAATTGTCCTGGGAGGTGGGGAGAAAAGAAAAATGATTTATTAGCAACTAACTACAATTCCCTATTGACAAGATAGATCCGGGCTGTGCAACCTGGAATTTACGTCAGCTTAAGGGACAGAGCACAAGTCTAAATAAATAATTCCTGAATTAAACTGCTCCCGCATTAATTATTTCATACTAATGCAATGAGGTGTATTAATATTCAAAAGTTGTCGTGGACAGAAAAACAAAGCTCAGTTGGAAAAACGTGAAAGTTATAAAAAGCTGAAGGTCTGGAGGTTCTACAAACTTATAAACCCTTTCGAACGGATCTTCTGCCTTCTACAGAAATCCAAGTGGTGCTGACATTGGAACTGCAATTTATGTTACCTCTCTTCCTTCTTTCCACCCACCTTTAATTCCCTTCCTTCCAGTATTTGTGCTGTGGACCTGTCTCAGCATGCAGGAAGCAGTATTTACCATATCCCTTTGTCAATGGTTGAAGTGTTCTTGGGAGGTAGTTCAAAATTACATTTTAAAACTCCATCTACAATAAAAATTGGCATACTGCAGTTTTTAAACACAAGAGTAAATGTAGAATTCCATATTGTAAATATTTTCCCAACTATATTTGGGCTCCCCTGAAGATATGGGAATAAGTAATGGTGATGAACGATCTCCAAAATCAAGTGCAGTGCTTCACTGAAAACACTGGGACGTTTTGGACAAACTTTAATCCTCAGCCTGTTGAAACTGTAGTTGGCACACATGAAACAAGATGTAAAATAAGTCTTGTTACATGATTGCCAGCTCTTTTCCACAGGTTGGAGATGATGGAAATCATCTAAATCCCAATTTTATTAGCTGAAGGAAAAATGCCAAAGCAACACATTTCAAATGTTGGTCGTCAGTGAACATATAATTACTGCATCAGCTAACTGCAAAGCCAATTTATGTTTCAAACAGATTCCTCTATCATGAAATTTCAAGAAATCTGCTTGTGCAAGGGTTAAATGTACAGCTACTTATATTCTACTTTCTAGAAGAAATGGGGAGAAGGTACCAAGGTTTTAAATCATCAGGCTCCTGCTTCCCTCCAGTAGAAAAGGAACTGTTGACCAAAAGTGTTGTAAGGTAATCCCAGCGCTTTGGGACGTCCTCCCAACGTGAAAGGCGCTCTATAAATATAATTTTGTTGTTGTAATGTGGTACCTCTGGGTTCAATATCTCAGAAGCCACATCATAAGCAAAGAATGAAAATTGACAGTCTGGGTTGCTCATTATTGCTGATGTCACTTGATATGAACAGCACATGGGCTGCTGTACATATTCGGTGCTGCTCACGTCATTTCCCTTGTCCCCAGCTGATCTAAAACTCTGCCACCCGCATACTAACCCATACTAAACTCAACACCCCCATCACACCAGTTCTAGCCAAGCTCCCTATCGCCGAATCAATTTCAAGATCCTCACACTCATTTTCAAATTCCTTAATACCCTGGCACCTCTCTTCCTCTCCAACCTGCTTACCCCCCAACCGGCTGCCTCCGCCTCGACTGACTCTGACCTTCTGCATATCCCTCATGCCCTCCGTTCCATTATTGGTGGCCGTGCTTTCTTCATGCCCCAAAACTCTGAAACACTCTTCCTTTATTACTCCGCCTTGCCCCTTCCTTCCCCATCTTCAGGTCACACCTGAAGACCTTCCTGTTGGACCGTGTCTTCCCTCCCCCAGGCTTGGCATCGTGCTTGGTCTTTGTCAAGCGCTCTGGGATCCTACCTGCATGAGGGGCGCTATATAAACACAAGTTGTTGTATTTAAATTCTAAATTAGATAAACCAGGCTCAAGGACCCCAACATGACTACTTATCACTGCTGTAAATACCACTGACTACTGAGGAGCAATTCAATAAACTTTTAAACTTAATAATGTAAAATCTGTTTGAATCAGTCTCTTCTGACTGAGCACATAAACTGGTTCTTCCAAATCTATTTAATGATCCACACACATTGATCCACCTTAGGCTTGTGCAACAACCACTAGAATAAAATAAAATTTAAAAAAATACTAATAATTTGGCCACTCAATGCACAACTGTTTGTGGGACACTGCTGTGAACAATTGGCTACCGCGTTTAGCCCACAAGCTATACAGTCAATTCACTTTAAAGTATATTTTGTGAAGCGCTTTTTATGACGTCTCAAAGATGTGATAAGGCGCAATATCAAATGCAAGGATTATTATTATCCCTAAAACCTATAAAGTATTTATACACTTACAAAATTATCAGTGAGAGTAGCAACAGAAATGCCTTAGACAATTTACACAACTTTTAAGTTGATAAGTATCTAAAATAGGAGAATGAAACTCATACATATAGGTTACCTATAGATCAGACACCAGTTTTATTAATACTAATAAACTAGAACAAAGTTGCCACTGATACACAGGTGAATAAAAGGCAAATTCAGCAATACCACATATAGGAATTATGCAAGTAGATTTCATAAGATGCTTGCTGAAATTTTATTCCCATAGATTTAGTATATTCATACATACAAATGTTCTTTGCAAAGTTTCCATTGCTTTACCACACCTTAAAATGACCAGAAATTATGCAACACCATTTAATCTAAATTTGAAGGTTATTTTTAAAGCACTAAATTATTTCAGCCCCTTCTTTGGATATCCAATAGGCATAGACATCCAGCTGACACTCCCCACCCAAAAAAAGCATACTGTATTCAGCAACAATTTATTCATATTTTAGTTTCTTCAATATTTCTGAACAAACTAAAAAATAAACAGTGGGATGCTACTTTCAGTCAGTCTCACTAGAGCATAACATGTTAATTTCTTTTTAATGGGTCATAAAAACCATAATAGGAGCATAAAAGCAATAAGAACTTTCATTGTATACCTCATTTAACAAGCAGTGAACCTTTACAAACAATACTTATGCCCACAGTACAGGAATCAAGATTCTTTAAATTACATTTCTGACAAAATGTATCTTTTTAAAACAAATTAAAAGTGATAGCACAGATCACGATCTTTGTTTTAAATACAAAGTGATATTTTCTTATCTAGGCTAAAAAAAATCCTTCTAAACCATCCTTCTAAATTTTCTAATCCCACAAACTTCAGAATATTCTTGATCCAGTTATCCAGATGTAGTAACACAGTTTACCAAGGCTCTTTGTTTATAAATGTTTTAAATCATTACTTCACATCTCCAAGATAGATTGAGCTACCGAGATTGAGAATTGAATGCAAAAAAACAAACCTCTATGTTCTATCAATCCATGGCACAAATTTACTCGATGACACCCGCTCTTGGAATCCACCTTGATCCACAAAGAGGTGAGCAGCAGTTGCTCCAGCTCTGCACCTTCAACTGTTGGAACCGTTGTTTAATGGGAGGGAATGGTTCAGTGCTGTGGGCAGCAAGATGCTGTCATGTATTTCATGCTGAGCTGTATTGCCCACCAGAAAGCTCATAGGGAGTTCCTGGTACCTGCCGTTCATCTAGTTAGGGCTCAAACTCGCACTTATCAGATGTCAAATGACTAACTAGTGACTATCCTTCTTGGAGCTGAACTGGCTCCAAGAATACATGTTTGGCAACAAAATGTCAGAATCAAGCCAATCCTCTGTGACAGCCTCAGTAATCCAGTTCCTAAAGCAGACGGGTCTGCAGTACTCCACAGCACTGCTGATAACAGCACAGCAATGCCTGGCTCTTCCACAGGATTTGGGAGCCCAGACCTGTTGCGACAGCAGGGACTCTTGCTCTCGTTGACCCTGCAAGCCAAAGCCCCAACAGGTAGAGTGGTCCGAACTGTGCAAGCAGCAGGGAAGCTTGCCAGGCTGTGCTCTCAATGGCAAGCTACGTGATTTTAGCTGGTTAAACTCAAGCAGTACCCCTCACATATTCTGGGGTCCCAAAGCCTTGGCTCCTGCCAACCTGCACCTAATACTTTCTGGCATTAGGTAAGCAGGATGCATCCCTCCATGGAAAGAATATGCATTCCATTCCAATAAATATCTCTAATTTCCATCCCTGTGTCGGTGGGATGCTTGGAACTCTTGGTTTGGTTACTCTTAAGCATGATGATGGGTTTCTGCATGTGTCAGCTACCTAGCTGACAAGGCAAACTTGATAAATATTTAGTAGACAAAATAGAAGCTCTCGATATTAAAGGACAGTGGCAACATGGATACAGAGCTGGCTGGAAGACAAAAACAGCAGATAATGGTGAATGGTTGTTTTTCTGACTGGAGGAAATGTGCAGTGGTGTCCCCAGGGATCAGTATGGGACCACTGCTGTTTTTGATTTATAAAAATGACCTGGACTTTAGGGAGTACAATTAATGTGGAGAAATGCAAAGTGATGCATTTTGGGAGGAAGAATGAGGAGAGGCCATATACGCTGATGGTAGAATCTCAAAGGGGTGAAGGAACAGAGAGACCTGAGGGTTCATATAAGTAAATCTTTGAAGGTGGCAGGACAGGCAGATAAAGCTGTTAAAAAAGCATACGGGATACTAGACTTTATAAATAGGGGCATAGAATACAGAAGTCAGGAAGTTATGATGAACCTTTATAAAATACTGGTTAGGCCTCAGCTACAGTACTATGTTCATGTCTGGGCACCACAAAAGGAAGGATGTCAAGGCATTGGAAAGGTGCAAAGGAGATTTACCAGGATGGTACCAGGAATGAGGGACTTCAGTTACCAAAACAGGCTAGAGAAGCTAGGATTATTCTCCTTGGAGCAGAGAAGTTTAAGAGGAGATTTAACAGAAGTTTTCAAAATTATGAGGGGATACAATAGGATGAACAAGGATAAACTATTTCCACTGGCGGGTGGATTGGTAACCAGAGGACACTGATTTAAAATAGTTGTTAAAAGAAACGGAAGGGAGGTGAGAATTTTTTTAAAAAAATACAGCGAGTTGTTTAGATCTGGACTACACTGCCTGAAATGGTAGTGGAAGCCAATTCGATAACAACTTTTAAGAGAGAAGCAGATAAGTATTTGGGTAGGATAAGTTTGCAGGGCTATGGGGAGAGAGCGGGGAGCGGGATTGAATAGCTCTTTTCAAAGAGCCAGCATAGACACGATGGGCCGAATGGCCTCCTTCTGTGCTGTCTAATTCTATGATGTTAAAGAACCAGGAAACATCACTGGATCCAACAGTCCCTTCCTTTCAATTAACCTGAACCCAATTTATCAGCTATATCTCAAACAATTTTGTATGTCAGGCTAGCTCAGACGGTATAGCACTCCTGCCTCCAAATCAGAAGGTTGTGAGGTTTGAGTCAGAATGTAGTCTAAGCTGATACTCCAATGTAGTGCTGGGATGTGTTGCATTGTCAGAGGTACCTTCCTTCAGTTTAGATATTTAACCGAGTTCCCATCTGCCTGTTAATGATCCCATGGCAGTACTTCAAAAGAAAAGGGAGTTACTCCTAGGGTCCTGGACAGCAATCAATCCCCATATAAAATAGGTTGTTTATTTCATAGTTGTTTCATTGGTGTGGACAATTGGGATGCAGTGTTTGCCTACAAATAGTAATTAGTTTTCAATTTAAATTCTATGAAACGCATTGAGACATCTTCCCAATGTAAAAGGTGCTATACTATATGCAAGGATCATGATCAATTTCTACTGGTAACTAAGCTAAATGGCCCTTGAATCCATCCATGCTTTAGAAGCAATACCATTTAGTCCACAAATTTATCAGCTTTTGTGTTAAAAAGGTTAGAAGAGGAGGCTTTTGGAATTTACCATTTTTTTTCTTTTTTTTTAATTCAAGGTTTTTATTTTATAAACAAACATAAAAACAAATTTTCACGCTGAAAATAAGTATGGAACTGAGTGTGAAATACATCCTTACAAGACCCATATTTTCAACCTCGCTTTTGGTCATCCCCACAACCCTCTTCTGGTCTCTTCGCCCTCCCCCCCCCCACCCACTTGAATGTCCAGTCAGCCGTAAGACATGTCCTTCCAACATGAAAGGTGTTATAAAAATGTAAATTGTTGTTCCTGCACTCAAAGTGTCCAGTAATCGGCCTGATTCAAAGCTGCATTGCTATAGCAGGAAGTGAGGAGGAGAGGAAAAGCATTGGGTTATTTGTTGTAAACTTTGGGCTGAAATCCACCTGGCTCTGGAGCCTTACTAGATAGACTGCAATCCTTTGATGGTTTTATTATTTCCCTAATGGAGGTCTTAAGGTACCTGCCTCCATTTTAGGAAGGGTAATGATTTCAGATAGCTAGCCAACTACTGAGGTGTGAATGCAGTCTCAAGACTTTTATAAATCTGAGTAGTATTTCATGAATTTCTGACATCTCTTCTGGGTCACAGAAGAGCTGTCAGATTCAATTCTGCGCATGTTTTCACAAGTTATACGGTAGGAGCTTACCGAGTTCTTTTCCATGCAAGTCGTATTTGACCCTCATGGATCTGAGCAGTTTTTTGGCTCCATTCAAGAGTAGGTAGGTAGGTTTGCCTCAAGCTTGAATTAATTTCCTTCATTGCTGAATAAGCGTGTCCATTTGTGTCAAGCTCTGTAACCCTCTGTTCAAATACTTGTTTTTACATGTTTTCATTTTGTTGGGCTCTAAAACAGCTATTCTACGACCTCTCAGAACTTCCTTTGCCTATTTCCACAACAAAATAGGTGATAATTAGATGATACTCAGAAGATACTATTTTCTTTACTAAATTGGCAGTCTGATATGAATTGAGAATTACACATTTCCAAGCAGAATTGAATAACATGCCCCCCAACCATCAGCAAACATTGTTTGAAAGGCAGGACCTGGATAGGCTCAAAAGGGGCTTAAAACTAACACATTTCATGGGACAGATGAACTGTATCCCAGAGTACTTAGAGAGATACGGCAGAGATTATGCACAACAACAACAACTTGCATTTATATAGCACCTTTCATGTCGAGAGGACGTCCCAAGGTGCTGGACAGTTTGCCCTCCACCTCTCTTAATTCCAACCCCCAGAATGTTTGCTACCAAGCTGGGGGTTGGAACTAAGAGAGGTGGAGGGCAAAGGGGGTGGGAGAAGAAGCTCACGAGATGGGCTTTGAAGGAGTCACGGGAGGGGGTGAGACAAGGGGACTCCAAGATGGGAGTTCCAGAGGGTGGGGGCAGGAAGGGCTGAAGGTGGGATAGGCACGATGGGGAAAATGGAGCAGGCCAGTGCCTGCTGAGCAGAGGGAGAGGACAGATTGGTGAGGTTTTAGCAGGTCACAGAGGTAGAGAGGGGCAAGACCGTGGAGGGCTTTAAAAGCAAGGATGAGGTTCTCAAATTCCAACCTCTGGTAAGATGGAGAGTACATCCATGAATAGTGATTCTGCCAGCATATGTGTGTGGAGGAGCTGACGGGAGCCAAGTAGGAAGCCCTCTGTCTTGTCAACATTCAACTAAAGAAAGTGGGCTCTCACCTAGAACTTGATGTCTGATAGACAGTCTGTCAGGACAGCAGTGGTCCTGGAGTCAAGGGTGGAGGCAAAGAGATAGTTAGGTGTCATTTGCATACACGTACGTGAAAGTTAACCCCATGCCTGCGAATGGGAAGTTCTCCCAACTTGAAAGGCGCTGTATCAAAGGTAAGAATTATTATTTTTAGCATCATCAAGATTTTTTTTAAATCAATACCATTATTTCATTAATTAAAGTTGTGTACTTTGTTTTGTAATTGTATACTGGATTTCCAAACATTTATTCCAGGACTTTTTCTACATCAATCACTGAAACCCAAAATGGGAAGAAATTTCAGACAAGCTTACAAAATGTATCTAAAGGCAGCTTTTTAGTACATCTACAATGTAACCACAAAGGTTTAGTTTTCTTTGTATGCATCAGCAACAGCTTTTGAAGTGGTTGAGATATGTAGGATCTGAAATGAAAAATTAAGATTTGTAAACTTTGGCAGCCAGTATGTTCATACAGGTTTGTCAGATTAACTGTGCAGTGCAAAATAGTAATAGAATTAAAACTACACGGAAGTCACATGGACGGTGAAATCTTTAGATAAATATGTATTAAAAAAAGTCCTTTATAAGAAAACCATTCAGATTCTACATGGAGATCTCATTTATATTTGAGTGATAAGAACTGTATCAGCATTAGATGACAAATATACAGAACATATACAATTTACATCTCTCTCCAAGATATTCCATCAAAAAAATAAAGTAGAGAAAACTTTCTCCCACCAAAAAAACATTTCAAGCTCCTTGAAACACTGCTTCAAATGCAAACGAACAATGTTAACTTTTTCTCTCACTTCAACATACTTATTCAATAAAAAGACTGAAACACAATGTGTTGACTCTCAAAATTATTTATGATGAAAGTGAGGAATTCTATCTAAGTATGTCTCCAAGTCTTTTTTGCACAATTCACTCAATCTCTGCCAGCTGTAGAAATAAAAAATGTCAGTTTAAATGCATTTTCAAAATCAACCTGAGCATGAAATTTCTCTAGTCTTTGCCTGCAAGACTACAGTATATTATAATCACATAGAATTGTGTAAAATTCAGTGCTAATATGGACTGACTGTTCTTTTTAACTAGCATAAAAGGATGAACAATATAAAGGAGGACAGAAGGAAGGTGCACCCTCATTCTTTGCCTTCAAAACCCTCCTAAAAGAATGAGGGTGCAAGGTGGAATGGTTTAGGGAGGGAGCTTCAGACGTTAGGGCAATGTGGCCGAAAGCTCAACTGCCAATGGTGGGGAATGAGAAGCAGCCCCTAATTAGAAGAGCATAGGGAACAGATAGGAGTGGGGGGGGGGGGGGGGGGGGGGGGGGGGGGGGGGGAATCACACTGAAGTAGAATGAGCAAGAGTGGAGGCATTTGAATGTTACAATGAAGATCCTGACAATCAAAAATGAAGATCTGGTGAATAGAGAACCAGTGAAACCTGCTGAGGACAGAGCAGCGGACACAGAAAGAATGTGAGAAAAGTTCTGGACAACCTAGAACTTGTGGTGGGTTGAGCTATAGGAAGACTAGCAAGGAGTGCTTTGGACAAATTAAAGTTGGAAGTGATGAATGAAGGCTCTGGCTACATTGCAGAGGCAGTTTGATAGCGGCGGGCAATATTGGCTGCAAGGATTATTAAATGCAAGGATTATTATTATTATTACAGAAGGGAAGGAAAGTGGACTTGGTCAAAAACTGGATGAAATTCTAATTGGAGGGCTCAAAAGCCATTTTTGACTACACTTTCATCCATCTCTCCACTCCCCCCACCCCACTACCACCACCACCAGCCGGCTGTGTGAAGTGCTTTGAGACATCCTCTCGACATGATAAATTATAAATGTAAATTGTAGATGTGGGTTTAACAAAAGGTTGAAATTGTGCCCTGACTCGGAGATTTGAAGTGAGTAGCCAAATAGACTGGCAGAGTCAGAGGTAAAGAGACAATCAGGAGCAGAGCAGTTTTGCTATTATTCAGTTGAAGGAATTGGAAGGGTCACCCAGGACCTGAGGTCCACTCAAGACTGCCTCTGCAACAACTGCTGAGATGTAGATTTGGGCGTCATTTACGTATATGTGGAAATTCCTGGTGGATGAAGCTACAAGGAATGGCAAGTAAAATGACATGACTTACATTTGGTAAAGCTCCTTCCACATGAGGACATCCCAAAGCACTTCACAGGATATACAGTAAATCTCACATAAGTTGTATCAATCAGGACCATAATATTTAAAACGACTTACATGAAGTCAGAGTTGCAGGTAAACTGTATAAATCATACAAAATCCAATTTAATCAATAATCTTCCCTCCCCATACTTATTGCAAATCTACAGAGTAAAAGGCTGCAGTTAGTACCATATATTCCTTCATGTTTTCCCTCAAGGGGTTAAATGACCTTTAATTTGGACATTATGCTGCTCAGTACACCAAGCAGCATAATCATGCCTGGTCTATTTTGGATAGACAGATTTAATTGGCAAAGAATGGGAAAACAGTAGATCATCACTAAAGTTATCAAGCACTATTATCCACATAGTAGTAAACTGCATCAAGACACTTTGTAAACATTCTTGGCAAGAAAAAAAAGTAAGGAGTGTACATGGCCTTGACTGGGAGTCCACATATCCTTAGTGGACATTATAAAAATGCTAATACCATTTGTCAGGCTCAGTCACATTTCCTCCACACCCTTCCCCTCATGTATTCTAAGATTACGACAAAAAGGGTTTAGTAAAGAGTACTTTACAATGCGTATTGTAAGTTAAAACAAAATCCCTAGAATGGCAAATAGCAACTATAATACCATTGTGCCTTTTCAGAATAGCAAACAGTTTATTTATAATTTATTCCCTCCCTCTCTCTCCTGTCAAGCTAGAACGAAGGTGTCAAAAGGACTCCCAAGTGTTTTCAAGAGGAGAACATTTTGAATTACCACTTTTAAATCATGATGTATGATAAAAGTGTTTGGGCCCACATTCCTATTAATTTTAGCATCAGACAGCAGGAAATACAACCATAACTGCAGCTGAAGTTCAACCAGATTAAACTTCATAGCTTGCCACTGTCTTGTCCAGATAGGACCAAGCTATTACTTAGGGTTTTAGTTTGCAGTATTAACAGGAGCCGAGTAGGAAAAATCACTGCCCCAAGTGACAGCCCCTGCTGACAAGTCTATAGTGCCTTGGATATAGTCTACATGCTCCCCCTTGGTGACGTCATCCGCAGACATGGGGTAAATTTTCACATGTATGCGGATGACACCCAACTCTATCTCTCTGCCTCCACCCTGAACTCCAGGACTACTGGCGTCCTGACTGACTGCCTGTCCGACATCAAGTCCTGGACGAGGGACAACTTTCTCCAACTCAATGTCAGCAAGTCTGAGGCCCTCCTGATTGCCACACACCAGCGCCTCCGCACCTCGGGCACTGGCAGCATCAGCCTCCACGGCTGCAGACTCAACCTCACTAAGCCAGTCAGGAACCTGGGTGTCTTGTTTGACCCTGAACTGTCCTTTCTCCCCCACATCCGCGCCATGACCGACACTGCCTACCACCACCTCCGCAATATTGCCAGACTCCGCCACTGCCTCACCCCTCAGGCTGCCAAAACCCTCATCCATGCATTCGTCACCTCAAGGCTCGATTACGGGAACTCCCTCCTCATCGGCCTTCCCAACTCTTCCCTTCACACGCTGCAGATCATCCAAAATTCTGCAGCTCGTGTACTCTCACGCACAAGGCTCCGTAACCCCATCACTCCCACCCTCGCCCGACTCCACTGGCTCCCCATCCCCCAGATGATCGAGTTCAAGATCCTCGTCCTCACCTTTAAGGCCATCCATGGCCTTGCCCCCTCCTGCCTCTCTGACCTGCTGACTCCCTCCGAACCTGCCCGCTCCCTCCGTTCATCGGGCTCCAGCCTGCTCCATGTCTCCCTCCTCTCTGCCCCCACACTCTGAAACTCCATCCCACGGTCCCTTCGCATCACTTCCTCCTTTGCCTCCTTCAAGGTCGGTCTCAAGACCTTTCTCTTCGACCGTGCCTTTGGTCTCCCTCCCACCTCTCTGCCTTCCCTCACCCCTACACCACCCCCCATGCTCGGCCCCGATACCTGACTGTTCAGTGCTTTGGGACGTCCTCCCGATGTGAAAGGCGCTCTATAAATGTAATTTTGTTGTTGTTGGAGTAATGCAGATGCCGCTTGCTCAGGAACTGGATTATCAAGGCCACTATAAAAGATCAAATTGATTCTGATATTCCATCAATGGGCACGTCACCTTGAGCCACCTCAGCTCCAAGGAGACCCCATTTTCCTAGCCCTCCAAGGAGGATAAGGCAAGGAGGCTGGTTATTAACCAACTGACAAGTGTAATTTTGAGCCCACACTTGGTAGATAGTGGATACAAAGAATTTCTTGCGAGTCTCTTAGCACAACTCAGCGCAAGAGCACTGCACTATCCTCCTACCCACACCATTGACCCACTGAGCAGTGGCTTCTATCAGTTGGAGTTACGAAACTTCAGCAGCAGCTCCTTACCTCTCTGCATACCAATCACAAGGTAGTACCTTCACTTTGCAAGCCTCTCTTTATGATTCCATTGCTACAGAAGTACAGTTCGATGCAAATTTGTCTTTGCAAGACTGACATTTGCCCTTTCAAAGGAAAAAATCTATAACCGGTTTGTGCGAAATCACACACATGCCCACAGTTGCTAAGAAAATCACTCAAAGCAACTGGATTGCATTCTTAACAACTACATGCACATGAATGCAAGTTCACATATGTGCAAGAGGTTGTTTTTGCAGGTATCACAGTCCCACAACCATTTCTGCTTCAGAACTGATGCAGATAAACTTACATGGTATGTGGATAACTGGCGCACCACTGTACAATTTTGTTTAGTTGGTTTGGAAGCATAGTTTTACAATCTCTTGGTACATGGTGAAGAATAGGAGCAGAGTCCAGATTAACCCAGAGTTTGGGTGCCTTTATTAGTCCAATTCTTGCATCATTGGTTACTTATTTCTCTACAATTTGCAGCTGAACCAATACAAATTAATAAGCTTTACAGATTTTACATATTTAAACCAGTGAACTGGTCCATAATGCAATTTCTCCGACAAGCCAGACACAAATGTTCTTTTTTTGGTGAATTTTCTGTAAATCAAGTTGAAGGACATTAGTGCTCAGGAATAGAATACAATCACTTAGTATTATCATCAAATGCTACCATTTCAGGTATAACACAGCCAACACGCCTCTGTTTACTTAGCAGTAAGTACGAACCTGGTTGTTAGTCGATTGGTGGATTGCTTTTCCGGGGGTAATAATTTCTTAAAAAAATAAATAATAATAAACTGGTCACTTCAATCCACGACTGTTTGTAGGACACTGCTGTGCGCAATTGGCTGCCGCATTTCACCCGCAAAATATACAGTCAATTCACTTTACAGTATATTCTGTGAAGCACTTTGAGATGTCTTGAAGACATGATAAGGCACCATATCAAATGCAAAGATTATTATTATTATTAAATTCAAATTAAAGCTCTCTCTGCTCTGGCCAAATAATGTGTCTCAAGTTTAATTTCAGGAAAGCATCCCCAACATGACAGCTGCCATTTGTTACTTCTTGTCTCAGTTGTCCTTTATGGCCTGAATGAGACTGCAAATTTATGCAAATTTTGCGTATAAGAAATATGATAAACAACAACATTACATTTGTATAGCGCCTTTCACGTCGAGAGGACGTCCCAAGGCGCTGGACAGTGTACAGCATTTCAGACCCAAGCTGGGGTCAGGGGGGGAGAAGGGAAGGGAGGTGACCGATGGTATGGTCGAATAGGAGAGTTTTGAGGCGGGACTTGAAGGAGGCTAAGGAAGGGGTGAGGCGGAGTGATTGGGGGATAAAATTCCAAAGGTTGGGGGCAGAGTAGCTGAAGGCTGTCCCGCCAATAGTGGGGCAGGGGACGTGGAGCTGGCTGGAGCTGGCTGAGCGGGCGGGTTGGTAGGGGGTTAGGAGGTCACAGAAGTGAGGTGAGGTGAGTCCGTGGAGGGCTTTGTAGGTGAGGATCAGGATCTTGAACTGGATCCTCTGAAGGATAGGGAGCCAATGGAGTCGGGGGAGAATGGGGGAAGATGGGGTCACGGAGTTTGGTGCGGGAGAGGACACGGGCTGCAGAGTTCTGGATTATCTGCAGCCTGTGGAGGGAGGAGTTGGGAAAGCCGACAAACGTTTGCATAGTTGAGCCTGGAGGTGTTGAAGGCATGAACAAGAGTTTCAGCGGCCTGAGGGGTGAGGTAATGGTGGAGTCAGGCGATGTTACGGAGGTGAGGGAAGGCAGACCGGGTCATGGCTTGGATGTGGGGAAGAAAAGACAGTTTGAGGGTTGAACAAGACACCCAGGTTCCTGACTGGCTGGTGAGTTGAAATGTGCAACCATGGAGGTTGATGCTGCCAGAGCCTGAGGTGCAGAGGCACTGGCGCGAGACAATCAGAATAAAGGACCATTTGGTTCATCAAGCTTGCTTCTGTTCATATAAAACTATCCAATCATATGGCCCCCTCTCATTTTATGTGAAATTAATCTCCTGGAATAAAATTCCATATGCAGATTCCCATCTAATAACAACAACAACTTACATTTACCTAGTACCCTCACACAGGGTAGTATCCCAGAGCACTTGACAGTGGTGGAGCACGACGCTGAGCCAGGAGCCAGGGGAGGTGACCCTAGGCACGGTCGAATAGAAAAGTCTTCAGACACGACCTGAAGGTGGGGAAGGAACGGACTAAGGGATAGAGGAAGGGTGTTCCAGAGTTTCAAGGCATAGTGGCTGAAAGCCCAGCCACCAATAGTGGAACAGAGGGCACGAGGGACATGCAGAAGGCTGGAGCCAGTCGAGCAGAGGCAGCGGGTTGTTGATAAGCAGGTCGGAGAGGTAGGGAAGTGCCAGGCCATAAAGGGATTTCAAAACAAGTTTGAGGATCTTGAAATCGAACAGTTCAGTGATAGGGAACCAGTGGAGCCTGGCGTGATGGGAGTACAGAGTTTAGTACATATATGCGGGCTGCGGAGTTTTTGATCAGTTGGATCCTGTGCATGGCGAGACTAGCAAAGGGGGCATTTGCAAAGTCGAGTCGGGAGGTGGCGAACCCATGGATGAGTTGACTAATCAGTTTATCAAACAAATGAATCCTCTTCCAGTCCTAAAGTTCAAACCAAACTCATCCACAAAGAATATTACATCCTGCCTTCCAACAGCACAAAATCATTTAAGTCTCATTTGGTATTGGTGGTCGGTCTTAATCTGGTGAATGAAATTCCATAAAATAATCTGTTTACAATCTGGTTCAAAATGAATACGGTCATATTACTCTGTCATATTATTCATAATTAGTTCAAAATGGCCCGGCCATTTTGGCCAAACAGGCCAACAATCTCCCCAAAATAAAATTGGTCACTCCATGGCTGTTTGTGGGACATTGCTGTGCACAAGTGGCTGCCACATTTCAACCACAAAAGACAGTCAATCCACTTTACAGTATATCCTGTTCACCAATAGTGGGGTGAGCGAGGCGGGGGATATGAAGCAGGCCGGAGCCCACTGAGCAGAGGGAGCGAGCAGGATGGTAAGGGGTTAAGAGATCACAGAGGTAGGAGGGAGTAAGACCATGGAGGACTTTGAAGGTGAGGACCAGGAACTTGAACTGTATCCTTTATGTGATGGGAAGCCAGTGGAGTCGGGCGAGGATGGGGGTGATAGGGTCGCGGAGCCTACTGGATGATCTGCAGCCTATGGAGAGAGGAGCTGGGGAGGCCGACAAGCAATGAGTTTGCATAGTCAAGCCTCAATGTATTGAAAACACGTTTGTGGATTTTGGCGGCCAGCAGTGTGAGACAACAACAACAACAACAACAAGATTCCATTTATAGAGCGCCTTTCACGTCAGGAGGACGTCCCAAGGCGCTGCACAGTTGGGTCATGACCCGAGCAGGGGGGAAATGGTCAGGGTGAGGGGAGGGAAGGGAGGGAGAGAGGAGGGGGGAAATGGTCAGGGTGAGGGGAGGGAAGGGAGGGAGCGAGGAGGAGGAAGAGAGTCGAGAGGGGAGCTGAAGGCACGGTCAAAGAGAAAGGTTTTGAGACCGGCCTTGAAGGAGGAAAGGGAGGAAGCAAGGCGAAGGCACTGGGGGATGGAGTTCCAGAGCCTGGGGGCTGAGAGGGGCGATGTTCCAGAGGTGGGGGAAGGCAGAGCGGGTCATGGCGCAGATGTGGTGTAGAATAGATAGTTGAGGGTCAAACAAGACAACAACAAGATTACATTTGTATAGCACCTTTCATATCAGGAGGACGTCCCAAGGAGCTGGACAACATACAGCATTTCAGACCCAAGCTGGGGTCAGGGAAGGAGAAGGGAGGTGGCCAATGCATGGTTGAAGAGAAGGGTCTTGAGGCGGGATTTCAAGGAGGCTAAGGAAGGGGCGAGGCGGAGTGATTGGGGGATGGAATTCCAGAGGTTGGGGGCAGAGTGGCTGAAGGCTCTTCTGCCAATGGTGGAGCAGGTGGGTCGGGGAACGTGGAGCAGGCCGGAGCCAGCTGAGTGGAGGGAGCAGACGGGTTGGTAGGGAGTTAGAAAGTCGCGAGGCAGGGTGGGGTGAGGCTGTGGAGGGCTTTGTAGGTGAAGACCTCTCAACAACGTGATAAGGTACTATATCAAATGCAAGAATTTGAGGAATTTGTTTTCCAGGACACTGGGAGAAACTCCTTTTTCTTTTTGAATAGTGCCATGGGATTTTTAACGTCCACCTAAACAGGCATAGAAGATCTCAGTTTAACAGCTCTTCCAAAGGGTGAGAACAACACAACATTTCCCAGCACAGCATTGGACTACGTGATTCCCAGTCCACACTGCGGCTTGAACCATCAAGAGTGCTATCACTGTACCAAGATGACACATCCAATCCTATAATCTTAAAACAAGCGTGATTAAAGACCCAAGGCTCACAATTTCATCTTGACCATGCCTGTAGTACTACTTAAATTTACAACTGTGCAAATGTTGGAAAACATTTAAATTCAATCAATTTAAGCTTTTTATTTAAGAACTGTAGCAAAAAATGCTTTCAATTCAAGATCAAATTATCCACAAATCAGGCCATTTTAAAATTTATGGCAAAAAGTTAAATTTTATTAAAAATAGCAATCCTTGCATTTGATATAGTGCCTTATCATGTCTTCGAGACATCTCAAAGCGCTTCACAGAATATACTGTAAAGTTAATTGGCTGTATATTTTGTGAGTGAAACGCAGCAGCCAATTACACACAGCAGCGTCCCACAAATAGTCCGGGATTGAGTGACCAAATTTTTTTGAGTGATTATCATCCCAGGAAAGCAATCCACCAATCAGATGGGTTCAGCCGGGTTCCTACTTACTGCTAGGTCAACAGTAACATTGCGCACCGTCTGGGAATAGAACCCAGGTCCTCGTGCTTTCAGGCAAATGCTCTAACCACGACAGAACTCCCCAATTTTGTGCTTCAAATGAGTAACTACTGAAACCGGTAGTGTATAGGCAATGTTCTGTCCGCAAGAAGGTATATACAATATTCACCATTCTAGAAGGCCATTTTGAACTTTGAGCCCACAGTACACAAGATTAATTTCATCCCCAAAAATTACTAATAACAATTAGTTATGTTATTGAAGTTAAATCTCTACAGGACTCAAAAATTAATATCCTGTACATTGCCTACTGCAACTGTAAAATAAATCTCTTCTAATAGTGTGCTTTTCAAAATCTTAATCATCCTGGATCAAAATACTGCTCAGCCCAAATAATACTATATGAATTAATTTTCATGATTTGCGCAAAACATTAAAAAGCCAAACAAACTGGTAAAGTGCCAGATGATGAAACAAAATCTGAAGTTAACAGTACTTTGTGCATAATCTTTCCATTAGCAATGTATTGTGTAGAAAAAAAATTATCTTTTTCATATATCTACTCTCTATTTTGCAAAAAAAAAACTAGTTTCAGTTATATAAACACCCATTCAAACAGGGTCAATTCTTAACTGTTACATGAATCACAGTGGCTGGATTTGATCTGTCTTGTGTAAACAGGCTGTGTAAATAAGCCCATTATTTTCATTTCATAAGTCCACTGCTCTCTTGCTTATATAAACAAAACGTCCAAGTACAAGGTAACTTCCTTCTCTTAAGCTGCATTTACACTACAGATCGGATAGTTATCTTCAGTTCCAAACCAAACTGATCTCTTTCAGTATTAACAAACCACTTTTCTTGAACCAGGACATGCAACATGCATTACAGTGATTAAATAATTTTGACTACCTTTTAAAGAAATCAGGTTCAAACAGGGACTTTTACTCCATTATGAAAGACTACCAACTAACAGTATCTATCCAGTATTAGAGTTCAATAGTTTAAAGGCAGAATTCTGTGAATGTCATTTTTCTTAGGGAAAAGAAACTTTCAAAATTGATCTATAATTTTTCCTCATTATTAAAACAAGTACTTCTAATAATTACAGCAATCAATCAAGTTTGAGACATGATAACCATTGCATAAGTATTAATTGGTTGAACAGCAGATCACAAGGATGAAGTTGGCACTATATTGTTATTTCCCCACTTGTTAGTGGCAACTGCATGACCCAATTATAATGTCATTGAATAATGTCAAATAATATCAAAATGCACGTATCAAGTTCTTAGAAACGCTGCCCAATTTGCCTTCAAGACAAAGTTCATCAATACAGTATACAATACTCTCACTTTCAGGGCCAGAAATTATGTGATTCTCTCAATGCCCAGCAACAATGCTGGTCCATTCTCATGAGTCTAGGCCAAGACCGTCAGTAACAGTCTAAATTGAAAAGATCATGTTCACCTCCAAGCTTTGACAGGATTTTTTCAAACAGGATTATTTTCCAGGTTGCACAAACCAAGCACCTCTGTCTGGCGCCATATGGTCAGGATACGATTTGATTAACACACACTTTCTCCCAAATGCTGCCAGTGTCAAAACGTGAAACCAAGATTTCAAGTTTCCAGTCATCATGAAATTATACAGCATAGGAATAAATTGCATTTGCAATTTTTATTAATTGAAGTTATTGAAAAATGGTACCCTCTAGTGGAAAGTACTATGGATAGATATTTCAGCAAACCCTTCTGATTAAAAAAAGTTTATTTGTTTATGGCATTTTAGAACATAACAAGAGAATATGCTAGGCAAAAGAAGACGAAGATCCATCCAGTTAGTCTTAGTCGCATGATATGTAGTATCCCAAATTATATATTTTATCCCAAGATATTATTTCCTAACGGAAATCTAATTGCCGTAGAATGAATCAACACTTTCTGCTTCCACTAGGGAACCTGTTCCATAGGTTTACTACTCATTCACTGAAGTAGTGCTTCCACAGATTCTTTCTGAATTTACCCCCCCATTTTGCTTAATTCAAGACAATCACTGCTGAAAGCTTAAGCCACTCCAAATGGCTAAAAAAAACACAGCAGTTTTAAATACAAATTCTAACCAAATCAAAATACATTCTTACTATGATTTTCATATTCATCAAATAAATGTTTAAGTAAATCACTAAAGCAGAAGGTAGACAAACTGTTTCATCAGGCAAAAACTTCACCACAAAATCATTTTAGCATTTATAAACTTACACCCTCATACAAAAGTAAATAAAGGTCTAATGTACAATATGCAAAGTATACATTATAAACATTAGTCACGAGTGTTGTACAAGCCAAACATGTAAAAGCTCTTTCAGTAATAATACATCACAGTGAAAGTAAATGCATCAAACACTCAGAGGTCTCTATGTCACAGAAATTCTTTACAATACTATTTTTATACTGCTATAGTGAAATGAACATATAAACTGAATGTACAAGCTGTATGTGTTTAAAAAAGGGGTGGAAACCATGCCTTAAAAGGTGCATCAATGGACAGAGAGGGAGAGGTTGACGCTACAGGTGAATATTACTATTTTTCAAATTGTTACACATTTTAAACTCTCCCCCCCCCCCCATCAAATAGTTCCCAAAAATATAAATTACTCCCATTGATAAAGCTGATCTCCCATCCTGCGGTGGGGTAAGTGGGCTGAGCAGATTCCAAGGTGACATGCCTAGCAATAGAAAATCTGAACAGGTTGACCTTATGTAGTGGTCTTGGTAGTCCCGATTCTGAGGCACAAGCAGTTGAAATACAGTACTCCAGGCACTGTTGTAGACAGACCAGACCAGCCTAGCTCATCAGCATGACTTTGAGGGCAGACCAGTCAATGGGTGGGGGAGGCAGGGATGATTTCCATTCTGCTCTTGAAATGAAAGCCCCATAATGGACAAGCAGCGAGAAGGTTGTCAGGCAGTGCTTGCAATAACAAGCTATGTGTTTTTTGCTCCAGCAGTACTCCAACTCTTGGGTTCTAAGTTTCGTTATTTTCTGGAAATAGATAAGCAGGGTGAGACCTAGACAAAGGGAAGTTTCTATGTGCAAGTGGCATATGTGGAATGCTCAGTCTGATATGGATACTCTTTAAGGATGACAATGGGTTTCCTACTCCTCACTACTCTAACGCTCTCCTCACTGGTCTCCCATCCACCACCATCCATAAAATCCAAATCATTCAAAACTCTGCCGCCCGCATTCTCACCCGCACGAAACTCCGCTCCCTGATCACCCGTCCTTGCCAGACTACACCGGCTGCCTATCCCAGAGAGGATCGATTTCAAGATCCTCACCCTTGTATTCAAGTCCCTGCACTCCTCTACACCTCCCTACCTCTCTGACCTCCTCTCTCCTCAAAACAGTACCCGTTGCCTCCGTTCCTCCGGGTCTGGCCTCCTCCTCGTCCTCCACTCCACCCTCGGCGGCTGTGCCTTCAGCTACTATGGCCCGAGGCTCTGGAACTGCCCTCCTCACTCCCTTCGTCTCACTCCCTCCCTTCATATTTTCAGGTCTCTGCTGAAGAACTTTCTTTTCGACCGCGCCTTTGGTCACCTTCCTTCCCCTCCCCCTGGCTCGGTCCCGGGATCCGTTACTGTAAAGCGCTCTGAGGCGCCATTCGGTGTGGAGGGCGCTATATAAATCCAAGTTGTTGTTGTTTCCAGAAACCCGGTTGATCAAAAGAAAAACTTGAAGCAAATAGTCTCTCTCTCTCCTGCCCCCACCCATTAAAAGAAAAGCAAAACTATGGTGTGCAGGAGAGCTGAGCATTTATCACCTCTACAATCTGAATTTGATTCCAATTCAAGAAAGATGACTCCCAAAGTTCATTAGATTTAAATTTCTGCCCATACATAGCATAAGTTTGGAAAATAATTGTATTTCAGAGTATCTAATTCTTGCTCTGGTTTACCTAAACAGCCTCAATTTTTAATAATATGCATTGTTCATACAATCTGTCTTAAGTGCAAGCTAAATCCTAATTGGTGTTATTGGCCAGTCTATACAGAGTACATTCCTTCAAAAATGTAGCAAGAATGGAGCACAAACTAATTTATCAGTCTCCCAATAGATGGCTGCTATAAGAAATGAAAAGATCCAAGGCTGCCTTAACATGCCTTAACCTAAGATTAAGGAATGTTGTTGGGCCAGAGAGAGTTAACTTCTCAAGCTAGATGCAAAGCACTACCCAATAGTGACAACTCAACTCCTACCTGACCAGCACCAGTCAAAATGAATTCTTAATTGTTTAGCAAGTTTCAAATCAAAGTAAACAAAAGCGTTAAAAGCAACTCTTGTGAGCACCAGTTGTCAGCAGTGCATCTCTGGTGTGACATCATCACACAACTGTGTTGCTGTTTTCACCCCATTCGGTGACATTGTTGAATTACGGTGATTTGGATAGGCCATTTATAAAGGAATCCATACATAAAAGAAAGCAAATGAACACTTTACCAAGAGTAAATATTGATTTTTTTCCTCCCTCTTAGCCTTTGCATTATAAGCAATTTTTCTTCAAAAATCAGCACATTCAACTAATTTATAAATCACCTAAGTGAATAAATTATTAAAAGTTCAAGTTTCAATTTATTTTCACAACATGTTCTGGTAAATTATAGTTACTGTCTTATACTTCACCAAATACAATGTAAACTTTCAACCTTTAAATCGTTAGTTTCAGAACACAATGGGGCTGAAAATGAAAATGCAGTAAACATTGCTCCCATCCACAGCTGTCCTGTCCACAACTCAGGCACACATCCCTTCCCATTGAGCGATGGTTCCACCAGTTGGAGGTGAAGAACTTAACCAGCAGCTTAACCTCCCTACAAATCAATCAAGGTGGATTCCAGGCACTGGATGTAGGCATGCCGGTTCACAAACTCTCCCAGGACTCCCAGGTAACACCTTCTAGCAGCTGTCGCCCCAAGCCTCAGTTTCCTCATCAGCATCTAATGGACATCCACTTTCAGCTCGTGGGAGGACCTTAACAGGACAGCTTGCAACGTGCCAGCCACCTTTATGTTCTTCAGATCCATGTCCAATGCTGCGTACCAGGTTTATACAGCACCATTTGTTTAATCCAGGTCCTCATGTGAGGGTGGTGGTTGTGGGGGGAGGATGGCAGAGGTGAGCATAGGTGCAATCAAAGAGTGAGGTCCTTGAAGTTGATTTAAGGTCTCATCCAAAGGACGGCACCTCCAACAATGCAACCCACTCTAGCACTGAATTGAAGTCAGCCTAGACTATTTGAGTTCAAAGTCCCTAAGTGGGGTTTGAATCTACAGCCTTCTGACTCAGAGGCAAAAGTTCCATCAAGTGAACCAAGCTGACACCTAAAATGACAATTTAATGAAACTTTGTTTCAGTTTCCACTACAGCCAAATTGTATTTTGAGTGACGTCCAATTATCCACACTATCTGCTTATCCATAAAGGGACCAGTCCCAGATAGTAAGCCTCTCTACTATACAATCCTAAATGTCATCAAAAGCAATTTTACAGGTGGCAATTTGCGTTCTAATCTTTTCTATACATTTTGGGCCTTTTCTTGGCTGAGATTCATACAAACAGTAGTATTCCTGCCACAAATGACTTTCAGTTTGCAATCATGACTGGTATGTGGGACATTTTTTGCCTGAGAAAAAGGTTGGTCACAAAAGTCTGTGGGCCTTTAAGATCGTAATTTTTAAGCACATTCAGTATCAAATTCCACAAATAAACCAGAAGTTTCTACAAGCAAAATGAAAACTGATTTGCAACTCATATTTTCAAGACCAATATCCTAGGAGTTTTCTTAGATTTGACTCAAAAATTGAGTTGCCACAGTCTCCCTCCTGCTCTCCTATTGTAACAAACAAATAAAATAAATTAAATTCTATCAACGTGGAAAATCAACACTTATTAGCTTTCTCAATATTGTTAAAAGCTTTGCAAGATGTTTCAGTATTGCACTCTGCAACTATTTATGAACATATTGTTTATACATTCAAATAAAATTCAGCTAAACATTTAACCCTGTAATTAGATCAAATATCACAACAAAAATAAGAAGACAGCTTTATTGTGTGTACAGATCAGTGAAAAACAAATATATGACAATGAAATTCAAGATGTATATTACTTTTTCTTGTTTTCTTATAATAAAACAAGATACATGAAATCCTTGAAATTTGGTTTCTTAAATATAACTAAATGATTGTCAAGTGACAAAATAAATGTATCCAAAGACCACAGGAAATTAAAACATAATACAAACAACAATCAATTTAGGTGCAGCTTTTTTTAGCTATGAAAGTTCAATTACAGGATACATTTTCCGACCATTAATTGAGGACAATAGATGCCTTCAAATTATATGAAGTCATATTAGATTTAACTAATGGTGTATTATAACGATACAAGAACTGAAAATAAAAGTTGCATGATTGAACAATGGAATGACTCACTTAACTGAGGTTAAGTTGGAAAAGATGCAAGGATGAATAGTTTGGATTAATTCAGACTAGTAAATCCAAACTTCAGGGCCTTTGAAGCAGAATCCAAATCTTAAATTCAGAATTGTAGTACACAAATCAAATGACTTAAGTTCGTATGCAGTGAACAAAATCTTTCACATTATCCTCTCAAATATCATCAGAACTTTTATAAAAGGAATGTTCATGTTCCCTTGATGGCTTATTGGACAAATTTGCTATCTTATCTGTAGTACAGATTGTAAAGCAATTTCACTAAAGGAGCATGCGTAAGAATCAATATCTTCCATCCACAGTACATAAATTTAATTGGCACAAGGCTTCCCACCCTCCAAAGCAAAACGGAACACGACACTCACGCAAAACACACACACCTTTAATGTTATGACTTTAATTAGCTATTCACTTAGGTAAACACACAATAACAAACATCAACAAATTTAATTTATAATACCTTTCACATCGGGAAGACATGCACAAGAATTAAAATCCGATGACCAAATATAGAAAGTTAACCCGCAAACTGCCCAACTTGGATCTGGTTTTGTTTCAATGTTTATCTCAAGAAGAAAATATTATGATCAATCCAACTTTCAACATGCCAAAAAGAATCTTAACATTAAGCGACTGTTACAATTCTTTTGCTAGCTTTTAGGATTAGGGTTAAAAGGAAGGCTAAAAGACCAGACTTAAATTCATAACACCAAATAAATGTCAACCACAGCAAGACCAACTGAAGAACAGCAAGAGCAAAAAGGATCACTTAAACCTAGTTGCCATTCTGAAGTATTGCAACAGCTAATATGGCCAGTACAGCTGAAAGAGGCTTAGAGGTTAGATGACAGGTCAGGTCTTTTAATTAATTTATAAAAGAACTTACACGGTATGTTGATTAGTTCCAACACACATGATAAATTTAAGCTACTCTCACCTCGATCTGAATATATCACGCATATTTTTGTTGTTTGATATAAGGTCTCGGAATGTTCCTGTCCAAATTTTTGGGGACAATCCAATCTCTTTATTGCCTTTGGTTCACCTTTTATTATGGGTTAATGCATGAAGGATTATGATTTATTTTCATTGTTTTCTCTTCACGTTGTGTTCCTTTGAACTTCTTCCAAAGGTTTAAACTACTATTTTGCTCTATTAGACTACTGATAGAAATGCATTGTTCCAAATTTTCTAATCATCTTTTTGGCAAATAGAAAGATCCAACAACTAGTAATCTGGAACCTACTTTGGGTATATTGTAATTAACTCAATGTATCACTAAGAAAAAAATAGGAAGGGCCTCAAACCTATTCATGTATTTTTGTACCACAATGATTATCCAGTGGTCCAAGCTGGAAAGTACAAGTGTGGATCGGATCAAGTCAGACTATGGCTGTGGGGTAGATAGAAAGTAAGCAAGTCTCCTTGGGGTTGAACTGGTTAAAGAGACATACCCAGAAAATCCAGGCAGATCCAGAAGTAATCCAAGTATTGTTGATGACCCACCACTCTACCTAGCTCATCAGTAAATATGTCCTCAACCCTAAATAATTTGAATGGATGCTACTGGCTGGACATTCATAGGTAAACTCCCATATCAGTACCGCAGCTTACTGCATGGCTGCTCAACTGCAACGTCATCACAAAATGTCAGAACAATCACAGTGATTTTGCAACCAAGAATCTTCAATTGCACATACATTACGACATGCATTTAAGCAGCGCACTAATTTCTTTTTAAGTGAGTCAGATAGACCTAAACAAACTATTTTCTCTGCATTTTGGGTGTTGCTGCAGCTTGATTAATCAAAATGCAATTATTTTGAAAAGACATTAAAAAGGAGCATTGCAAATTTAAGATATTTAGAGTGTATACAATGTATATTTTCATACACGTGTATGAATTTTTGAGTAAAGATCTAGTACAAGGTTTAAGAGAAAGTAGAGGCAGGCACAGTGCGCAGGGTGATGATGGAGAGAGAAGACATGAACACTGTGAGGGGTTGAGAGAGATAGAGCAACAGGGACAGGGTCAACGCTGCAGGGGGATAGAAAGAGAGAGAGATTGGGGTGGTTTTGCACAAGAGAAGGCGCCAGCAATTTGGGTGGAGGGAATGAGGCTGGCACTATGGGAGGTGTTGTGAAGCAAAAGAAGTGGCCAGTGTGGGGGAAGAGATGGAGAGATTTAAATTAAAGATGGTTAAGAATCTGTATATTGTATTTTGCACTGTGGCCTGACAAGCACACGAAAGGTTTCCATATCCACAATGGGAACTGTACTTAATGTGGATATTGGACTACTATACATGGAACTTACTACAGCCAATTAGATACTGCACACTCTCACCCACCAAAGCTTACTCATTGGTAAGGCAGATGTTATTTTATGCTGAGGTAAGTATTTCAACTCATTTGAGAGGGAGGGGAGGGAAGGCATAATCAGGCATAATCTCCAAAACATAATCTCATCAAAAGTAATTACAGAGACCAGCACAAAATTGGAAGGCAGAAGATGACAGTGGCTTGCCTGCCGATATATAAAACAGAACATACAAGTATTCACTCTACATATAATATATCACCCCCAGATGAAGTTAGAACCAATGCAAAGTAGCAATATTAGGATCTCCAACAGGTCACATGTGTCAAGATTAAAATCTATTAAAGCCCATTCAACGTATTTAAAAGCTTCAAAAACAGACTCAACTTTCATATCACTGCCCCACCCTTTGGCATTTGAGAAAAATATCTTTGGTGTGCAATCAGATTAATAATGGATACAATGACTAATATTATGACTAAATATTTTAAATTGGTACATTTTGAAGCACTGAAAGACTTGCGAAGTGTTTTTTGTCAGGCTTGTAACACAAGGTATGAATAGGTTGCACAAATTATCTAGCTATAGTGCAGAAAGCAAGATTTGTTTTAAATTTATTTTATCATTTTAAAATATATATTTATAATCCTTTCATAAAAATATTTATATTCATTCTACCTGATAAATGCCAAATTCCACTTTGATTTTACTTGATGCAACAATAACTTGCATTTTTATAGCCCCCTTCATGTAGGGTAGTGTCTCAGAACGCTTCAAAATGCTCTGCTTTTTNAAAAAAAATACATGTCAATACTTTCGTCACCGACCAGACACAACTACAATACTAATCTTGTTCCTTCAACAGTTCACAGATTTGAAGAATTTTCCCCAAAAACCCAATGTGAAAAGCCTATTCCCTCCCTATACAGAACCAGTGAATGGGCCTTTTCTTTTAAGGCTGAAAGTGCATGATATAGTGAACAAATCGCAAAAGGTGACTTTGCCTTTTCTACACAAGGATTAAAAAAAACACAAATTTAGACTGACACGGCCAGAAAGCATAACAGGAACACAATAAGGTTTCGGCAGAAAAAATGTGGGATCTTTCACAAATTTATATCACATTGCATTACATCCATGCAAGAATACAAAGCCAAGCCATCTGTTCTCTTCACAGAAATGTCACAATACACTCATGCGTTTCTACCATAACTGTAGCAGTCCAGTTAAAACTTCACAAGTAATAATCCTTGCATTCTGATAATAATCTTTGCATTTTGATATAGCGGCTTATCACATCTTCAAGATGTCTCAAAGCACTGCAGAATATACTGTAAAGTGAATTCACTGTATATTTTGTGGGCGATAGCAGCAGCCAATTGCGCACAGCAGTGTCCCACAACAATCATGGATTGAGTGACCAATTTATTATTTTTTAAGGAATTATTAGCCCCGGAAAAGTGATCTGCCAATCAAATAACAACCGGGTTCCTACTTACTGCTGGGTTACTGCACATGTAGAGGCTAAAGTAA
Source organism: Callorhinchus milii (assembly GCF_018977255.1). Classification (NCBI taxonomy): domain Eukaryota; kingdom Metazoa; phylum Chordata; class Chondrichthyes; order Chimaeriformes; family Callorhinchidae; genus Callorhinchus; species Callorhinchus milii. The sequence goes on along the minus strand of NW_024704743.1, from coordinate 8,065,342 downwards.
TTGTGTTTTGTTTGTAACAAGTCATGCCACAGATTCCTCCCCATACATCTGAACCTCCCCCCATACATACACTTTACCCCAAATCCTTCCAGAGTCTAAACAAAACTGTGGCAGCTGTGAAGCACTGCTGCTTCATAGCACGGGTTCCCATGCACCATTTTAATTAAGTACTTGGGCTAGTTGCATACCTTTTCCACTGGTCATTTTTCTGCACCATAAACTATGCTTTCAATAGGCCCAACATATCACTAACCGCCGCGTTAGATTCTATAACACTGAAAAAAAATGTGCATTTTCCCCAAACCTTTACAGAAAATAAGGGCTTGAATAATAATTTGAGAATTAATAACTTTACTCCTGGAAACTCACTTCAGTAATAAATCATGTTTGTTTTATTATATTTCAAGCTAGCCACGCTACTGATTTTCAGACACATTTAGAAACAGCACTATTTGTATCATTAAAATATTAATGATTATATGAACTTATACAAAAGGTAAACAAACTTTGTTTTCAACATAAATCAAATGCCTGCCCTTTGTCCATAAATCAAACTGACAAAATAGAAATAAGTCGGTTTGATCCTTGAACATTTTCAACCACAATTAATTAATCATTTTCCCTATCTTCATAATGCAGTTTCAAGTACAATTGCTAGTTTGCATCATCCAGCCAGTCATCTGTCAATTGCATCATAGGAAGAATGACCAAGAATGCTGTGAAAATCTAAAGAGAAGTAAGCAGCTAAACACTGGATGCCTCAATACCTCTTAAGAAATGGTGAGGAAACCCCCCTCCCCCAACCACCAGAACAACAGAAAATAAACACCAAGATTATGCTCAAGATGACCTAGTGCTTTGTTCCTCCCTCCAGGCACATTCACTGAAAAGGTCTAAACACACATCTGATTTGACAAGCATTCAGGTTGACAAAGAATGTAGTGAAAGTGAAATCATACCTAAGGCATTCAGAGTCTCTGGGTCAAAGGTCACCTAACGGTACCTCAGATGCTTGTTTCCTGCTGAGTTTGGGTAAAAAGGAATTTTCCTAGAAGGAACAAGCTTTGAGAAAGATATCTTGTTTTTAGTTTTGAATGTATGCAAAGCTGTTTAGCTACAACTAAATTTGTATTTATGTTTTTAAAATATACAAATCTTCCTTTTTAGCTGCACAGATCTTGGCTATAAAAGGTATGTGCCTGAAATTCACAAGGCAACGTTACTCAGTACAACATGAACAAACGTTAGCAATACAAAAGAAAGATTGTAAATATATATTCATCCATTGTTGCAAAAATGTATTCAGAAGCAGAGTGACTGGAAGGTTCTTAGTTACTAGTGTTCTTCTACTGCTTGGACAGAAGCTTCAAAACAGTAAAAACTGATATGTTAAGTATCTTTTCTGCCTGAACTCACAGGCAATCTCAGTCCAGTGGTGAACAAAAGTTCACAACTCCAAATTGTCAATAATTCAGCATAAATAGACAATGTCACTCAGACTGGTGTGGGAAGAAGACGTTAACACTAAGTGGAAAGTGGTATTCAAATACAAGGATTATTATTATATTCGAAGGCTGACAATGTTTGGGCAGGGCAGACAGAGCTTGGTGCCAAATGTAAAACTAAACCATGTTCCCAGAATTCACAACCTTCACTTGGAGCACAAAATGCTCAAACACTTTTTAAAGCTGTATTCCAAAAGAGATAATTTATGTTCTTAATTGTTCCTAAATCCCCCTAAAACATCTTGTGTCGTTCATCAAAGTATGATAATTAAAATCTGAATACGCAAGCCAATTTTATACAACAGGTAACCCTCTCCATTTTACTTCATACGATTAGATAGATATCTATTTGATTGACTAAAACAAGTACAGTAAATTGATTCAAATAGTTAGTGAAACTTGCTTATTTTCAGGCTCAAACTCATTATTTAACTCCCAATCAAAATGAGCAAAATAGGTGTATTCACACACAATATCTCAGCACATCAGTAAGATATGAAAAAACACTCATCCTGTTGGTTTCAGTAAAGCAAAGCACGCTTCAAAATAGGAAACAGTCAGGGTAAGTCCCTAACCACGTACCCTCAATTTCAATGGAACGAAGCCCTACTGATGAAAAAATAATCTGTGTAATTTATTGCTCGGTATAACCGAAACACGTTTGAAAACTAAAGATAGAGAATTTAACACTCGGGTAAATACATACATCGGCAAAAGTTGGACATGGCGCGCACGTCAAAAATAAATCATACTTTGTTTATCTGCGTTTACCTGTGAACAGTAACCCATTTCTAACATTTGTACCTAAAGGAAAAATAAATGAAGTAAACGTTTTAATCTGGAGATACCGAGGGCGGCCCTAGTGGGCAGACAGAGCATAACGCACTCTCTGAAAAAAATATTAAAGATTTATGACTGCCCCAATAGGATTAGCGATCCAGAGCTCTTCGCTGTACACTATGTGCCACAATCGGTTATGACCAGGTTTGTTTTTCCTCCTCAGACTGACAGAAACGGACACAACTCAGCACTTTCGATAAAATTGCTTATTGCGCCCACCACGTATATTACCTGTGCGCACGTCCTGCTAAAAAAACACCACCACCACCCAAAACACAGTCATTCTCTGCCTCCCCCACCTCTCTCTCTCTCTCTCTCTCTCTGCAGGAGCGCCCTCCCTCCCTCCCTCCCTCCCAGGCGGCAATCTCATCAGATATTAAAGGACTCACCCCCTCCCCACACACACAGACACACACAGAGGAAACCACACGCGTTAGATAGCCATCGGCAAGACGGGAAAAAACACTGCACATCCCAATAAAAATACAAAAAAAAAGGCTGCAAGTATCAACTACCTCGATAGATTTCGACCATTTCCGATGCTCTATTCATAATTCCTCCCCCCCCTCGAAAAAAAATCTCAAGGTGGGTTCAAACAAAAAACACTCGTCTAAAACACAAAGGAAAATAACCTGACTGCAACCATGGTAAATAAATCTCTCCCATGAGAATGAAGCAGACGGAGGGGCTGAAACTAACACCATTTCTACCTGCACAAGTTGCCATTTGCTGCAGCTTGTCAGCTCGGCTCGACAATCAGGAATCGGTTTCCCTGCTGAATGGAAAGAGTGTTTGGTTTTCTTTTTTTTTAAAAAAAGTCCCCTTTTCACTAACGCATCGTTTTCCTTTTTAGAAAATAATAAAAGATCCAGGTGTTTGCTTCCCCCCCCGCCACCCCCCTCAATCCCAGCTTAACGTCGCAGCCCCATTTTTCAGGTAAACATGTTTACATGGCTCCTCTCTCTCTGGCTCTCTCTCTCTCCCTCCCTCCCTCCCTCTCTCTCTGTGGCTCTCTCTCTCTCCCTCTCTCTCTCTGTGGCCAGGCGCACATGTCACAATTTCGTCAGCAGGAAAAGCCCCTCAACTTAGCATCAACCGCAATAATGATTGTACGAAAATAATTTATAAAAATGCCAGACTAAGATTTTTTTTTGACAAACGTGAAAGTGCGCATCTACTGCAAGAGCAATTTTAACTTTTTTATTATTATTAAGGTGGGGGGTGGTCTGGGAGGGGGGGGGGGGAAATGGAGGAGGGCGATTACACGGGAAAAACGCACGCAAAATCCCCCCCCCTCTCAAATGCGGGGAAACGAGTCTGAAGTTTATAAGGTTTCCCAAAGGAAAAATCCCCCCCCCCCAATCGTCTGAAAATAAACATTGATCATATTTTTTTAAAAATAATTAGACGCAGTTTCCAGACTGGAAGATAATCAACACCTTGACGAAGGCACTAATGTGTGTGTGTATATATATATATATACACACACACACACTAATAATGTTCTCAAATTAGTCACATTTAAGAGAAGAGAAAACACACACACACACAAAAAAGTTTAAATAAACAAGGAAAAAAATGCAAGTCTCTCTCCCCGCTGTAATGTAAATGTATTCCTTATATAGCTTGTTCTGCTGAGAGTCAGTCAGTCAGTCAGTCGGCCGGGCCGAGCCGGGCCGGGCGGCCAGGGAGGGGGGAGGGAGGGAGGGAGGGAGGGGGGAGATACACCACAGCAGAGGGCCCGCAATCCGCTCCCGCAAAACCGTTACCACCCATTCCATTCCGGCACCAAACAGGTACCACCGGGAGAAGGAAACCCAGCGTCCAGACCCGGCGGCGCTCTCGCTCTCTCTCTCTCGATATATATACATATATACACATACACACACACATGTGTATATCGACTTTTTAAAGAAACACATCAAATATTTTTTAAAGACTTTTTTTTGTTTTCACACACGCGCGCGCACACACACCACACACACAAACACACAACACACACACAAACAACACACAACACACACACAAACAACACACACACAAACAACACACACCACACACACAAACAACACACACAAACACAACACACACACACACACAAACACACCACACACACACACAAACAACACACACACAAACAACACATACCACACATACAACACACACAAACATCTCCCAACAGCGCCAGGTATTAAGTTTTCTAATAAAAAAAATCTCTTTCCTTCACTTCAAATCCAATGGGAGTGTGTGGTGGTGATTGGGGGGGGGTGTGGTGGTGATGGGGGGTAGTGCGTGGTGGTGATGGGGGGGTAATGTGTGTGGTGGTGATGAGGGGGATGAGGGGGGGATAGTGTGTGGTGGGGATGAGGGGGGAGTGTGTTGGTGATGAGAGGAATGAGGGGGTGTAGTATGTGGTGGTGATGGGGGGTAGTGTGTGGTGATGGTGAGGGGGTAGTGTGTGGTGGTGGTGAGGGGGTAGTGTGTGGTGGTGGTGAGGGGGTAGTGTGTGGTGGTGGTGAGGGGGTAGTGTGTGGTGGTGGTGAGGGGGTAGTGTGTGGTGGTGGTGAGGGGGTAGTGTGTGGTGGTGGTGAGGGGGGTAGTGTGTGGTGGTGGTGAGGGGTATGGTGTGGTGGTGGTGAGGGGTATGGTGTGGTGGTGGTGAGGGGTATGGTGTGGTGGTGGTGAGGGGTATGGTGTGGTGGTGGTGAGGGGGGGGTAGTGTGGGGTGGTGAGGGGGGGTAGTGTGGGGTGGTGAGGGGTAATGGTGTGGTGGTGGTGAGGGGTAATGGTGTTGTGGTGGTGAGGGGTAATGGTGTGGTGGTGGTGAGGGGTAATGGTGTTGTGGTGGTGAGGGGGTGTGTAGTGTGGGGGGTGTAGTGTGGGGTAGTGAGGGGTAGTGTGTGGTGGTGGTGAGGGGGGGTTAGTGTGTGGTGGTGGTGAGGGGGTTAGTGTGTGGTGGTGGTGAGGGGGGGTAGTGTGGGGTGGTAAGGGGGGGGTAGTGTGGGGTGGTGAGGGGGGGTAGTGTGGGGTGGTGAGGGGGGGTGGTGTGGTGGTGGTGAGGGGTAATGGTGTGGTGGTGGTGAGGGGTAATGGTGTGGTGGTGGTGAGGGGGGGTGTAGTGTGGGGTAGTGTGTGGTGGTGGTGAGGGGGGTTAGTGTGTGGTGGGAAGGAGGAGGGTGAGGGGGTGTAGAGAGGGGAGAAATAATTAAGTAATAGTTTCTCCTCCCCCACCCCACACACACAGAGAGTTTGCGAGGAGTTGGTGAGGTGGATTGATTCCCGGGCAAGTTTGTTGTTAATGTCTGAGTAATTGAATTAATTCGCTCTCTGTGTGCGCGCGTGTCGGGGGTAGTTGGTTGGTTGTCGCGGATTTTATTTATATATATATAAAAATGTGTGTGTGTGTGTGAGAGAGAGAGAGAGAGAGAGAGGTCAGGGGGGAGAGTAAGTGGGTGCGGCGGCGAAGAATAACGGTCCAGGGGCCAGTGAACCGCTAGGGCGGCGGGAGGCCAGGTAACCGCTCTGACACCCCACTCTCTCTCTCTCTCTCACTCTCTCACACACTCACTCTCTCTCTCTCTCTCACACTCACTCTCTCTCTCTCTCTCTCACACTCACTCTCTCTCTCTCACACACTCACTCTCTCACTCTCTCTCTCTCTCACACTCACTCTCTCTCTCACACTCACTCTCTCTCTCTCACTCACTCTCTCACACACTCACTCTCTCTCTCACACACTCACTCTCTCTCACACTCACTCTCTCACACTCACTCACACACTCACTCACACACTCACTCTCTCTCTCTCTCTCTCACACACACACACACACACACAGAGGAGAAACGGCAGCAGAACTGTCCAATTATAACTTTTAACAACACTTTACAATCCCCGCAGCCCGAGCCCCGGCACTGAAGACAGAACAGAAACGCCGCCCGAACACTTCGACCGGGACTCTCTCTCTCCCCCTCTCCTCCCTTCCCGGAGAGCACCTTCTCCCTGACCCTCTCTGGAGTTACCCCCCTTTTGCCCGTGTGTGTGTGTGTGTGAGAGAGAGAGAGAGAACAGTGATCTCTCTCACTCTCACACACTCTCTCTCTCTCACACACTCACTCTCTCTCCCACCTCTCTCCAAACTCCACTCACCGGTTTTCCTCCTCGGGTTCGCCTGCTTTCTGCGCTTACACCTGGGGCCATCCGCCATGATCCGCTCGCTCTCCTTTCATTGATAAGCGCTGTCAAATTCCAGGACGGACGCGCAGCGCGTGCAACCGACCGCCCGCCCGCCCGACCCACCTCTTTGCGACACTTTCCCCTCTCTCGCGCTCTCTCTCTCTCCTCCACCTCCACCACCGCCCGCCTCCCTCCCCCCCCCCATAAATTTTACGACAGCACGCACTCACTCACTCACTCGCTCGCTCGCTCGAGCCCAGTACAGCCGCTGCCCTGGTAACGGGTTACCCAGGAGATGGTGACCCCCCCCCCGCCCCCCACCCCTCGCTGCGCGCGCGCACTCTCTCGCTCTCGCTCTGCGCGTTCGATTCTTTTTTGGGGGATACGTTCTGTGGCGAGAAATTTGAATGGAGCGCGGGAAACCCGCCCCCAATACACCACCGGTCACCCCCCCCCCCGACCCCGGCCCCGGCCCCCGCCCCCACCTCACTGCCCGGCCCCCCCCGACCCACCCCCCCCCGGCCCGCCCCCCCCCCCTGGCCCGCCCCCCCCCCCCCCCGGCCCGGCCCCCGCCCCCACCTCACTGCCCGCCCCCCCGACCCACCCCCCGGCCCGGCCCCCCCGCCCCCACCTCACTGCCCGCCCCCCCCCTCACGCCCCCCCCCCTCACGGCCCCCCCCCCGGACCGCGGTGATCAATAACAACAACAACAATAATCACAAAAATAATAATGGTGGAGTCAGACTGTCGTTTCCTCGCACAGATGAGCAGTTCAGTTTGGGGGTCTGCACCGCGCAGACTTTAGTTGAGAGCCACGGAATCATTTTTTTTAAAAATAATAATCGTTATCATTGTAGTAATAATAATAATAATGATGGAGTGGGGGGACGACAACACAGTGCACACTCACAGAGGGGCTCAGACAGTCGCCGTCGCCATCAGACGGCACAGGACAGGAGTATTTATCGCGTTATGCGGGTTTTTTGTGGGGGGTTTTTGCTCAACAAATAAAGGTTCGCGTAATATTTGAAGTGGCGTTTATTTTTCTTTTAGAAGTGACGTTCCTGTTGAAGGCGCCGATGGAGGGGTTTTGTTTGGAGTGGAATTGTTTCTCTCGGTCTCTCCTCATCCATCGCGCGATGTATTGAGTGCTCAGTGCCGCGCGCGCTGCTGTACCTCTGGCGGTTTTGATGCCGCACTGTGTGGAGGTATTTGCCACAGAGAGAGGGGTTTGGATTGTTTTGTCTTAAACAATTTGGTTTACAGTGTGAGATCTCTCTCTCTGCTCCAAAAGTGCGTAACCGGAGCGGCGATCAACTGTCAAACCCGATCAGCAACTGGGACTCGGCTTTCAGCTGCTCATCTGCACTGTGCCCCTCCCCTCCCCCTCCCCCCCCCTCCCGGGGACCCCCCCCTCCCCTCCCCCTACCCCTCCCCTCCCGGGGACCCCCCCTCCCGGGGACCCCCCCTCCCCTCCCGGGGACCCCCCTCCCCTCCCCCCCTCCCGGGGACCCCCCTCCCCTCCCGGGACCCCCCCTCCCGGGACCCTCCCCTCCCCCTACCCCTCCCCGGGACCCCCCCTCCCCCCTACCCCTCCCCTCCCGGGGACCCCCCCTCCCGGGGACCCCCCCTCCCCTCCCCCCCCTCCCGGGGACCCCCCCTCCCCTCCCCCCCCCCGGGACCCCCCCTCCCCTCCCGGGGACCCCCCCTCCCGGGGACCCTCCCCTCCCCCTACCCCTCCCCGGGGACCCCCCCCCCTCCCCTCCCTCCGGGGACCCCCCCTCCCGGGACCCCCCCTCCCGGGGACCCCCCTCCCCCCTACCCCTCCCCGGGGACCCCCCTCCCCCCTACCCCTCCCCTCCCGGGGACCCCCCCCTCCCGGGGACCCCCCCTCCCGGGGACCCCCCCCTCCCGGGGACCCCCCCCCTCCCGGGGACCCCCCCTCCCGGGGACCCCCCCCCCTCCCGGGGACCCCCCCCCCTCCCGGGGACCCCCCCCCTCCCGGGGACCCCCCCCTCCCGGGGACCCCCTGTGGGGCAGCGGAAATCCTCACCTTTTACTTTACTTTATTTCCAAATTTCATCCAATATTTACAAGAATTAGGAACTCAGGTGACGTGAAGTAAATTGGGGGAATAAACTCACCCCTTAACTGTCTGTATTTATTATACATTTTGGTTAATGACAATTGATCCGTATCCCCGGAAACGTGACAGAAAGTTACACTTTTATAGAAACGTAAACACTGACTACGAATTTGAACCAACGTTAGAAAATAGATTCCGATCTCAATCCAATTGCATTTGAACGCGAATCGTTGTTAACAAATAGCAATTTAATATTAAATTAACATTTAATAATAATAATAATCCTTGCATTTGATATAGCGCTTTTCACGTCGGGAGGACGTCCCAAAGCGCTTCACAGAACACACTGTAAAGTGAATTGACTGTATATTTGTGGGCGAACGCGGCAGCCAATTGCGCACAGCAATGTCCCACAAACAGTCGTAGATTGAAAATGACCAATTTATTATTGTTTTTGTTTTTTTGGAGGGATTATTATTAGGTGTGTGGGGTAAGGAAACTTGCCCAAGGTTTCGCCCTCTGCCTGGAATTGAACTCAGGTCTCTCACTTGCAAAGTGAGTGCTCTAACCACTGAGCTACAGGACTCCACAAATAACTTTAATATTGCACTACGATCATTACTTTTTTGCACTGTGCTTTACTTTTTTGGCGGCACTGAACGCAGTTTGGATTGTCAGCTTTAAATGATTTTAAATTTAGCTTTAGTTTTAATTTTATTTAAATTAAATAACAATCATAGCCCACGTTTTGCTTTGATAATTAATGCAAAGATAAAATAATAAAGAGGAACTAGTAATTATTGAAGGTAAACTGACATGATTTACAAATGCCTTTCTTAACTGTTTGTGTACTCTGAAGGAATATAAAGCACAACAATCACGTCACCAGATTAACATGTTATTCAGAGTTTGCTGCGGTTTATGATATTTTAAATTCTGATTTGTAATACTGATGCAGAAATATTTTAAGTCTGCTGCAAATTTGAGCTGTGACTAGATGTAGAATTAATTGATTCAAAAAAACGGAGTGAATATAACTTTTACACAACATTCTTTCATCATGCACGGTGTGCATGTTCATTTATATTGGTTGGATGCATCGACTGCTTTAAATAAGTTTTATTCCAGGATTGGAATTGCATTTTTTATTACAGTTTTTGGACCCTTTGTACTGTACATGTTTGATTCTTCGTATAATGAGCTTGTGCAATACATCTGTTGTATTATTTCTCCCGAACATTTACGATAAGCACACATTGCTGGCAATAACACATTAAAGTTTGGGTATAATCCAGACTCAGTCGCACTCTCGCTTCTGAGTCAAATGGTTGTGGGTTCAAGATGCCTTTTGGGACTTTAAGCATGTAGTCGAGGTTGACACTCCGATACAGGGCTGACTGGGGAAATCCGACATTGTCAGAGGTGTTGTCCTTTGATGAGAAATTAAGCCAAGGCCCTGTCTGTTCAGGTGGATTTGTTGTTGTTGTTGTCCCATAGCACCATTTGAAAATTGAAAGGAAGTTTTACTGATGTCCAGGGTTACAAACCCTCAGACAAAATAAAATTGGTCATTCACTTCACGGCCTTTTGTGGGATAGTCTAAGTGCTACGAGATGCGTGGAGGGCACTATATAAATGCAAGTTGTTGTTGTAGTTCTTCGTGTAATTTGGTTGCTGGGTTCACCTACAAAATCTAGCCACTACCTTAACAGAAACCTCTGTTAAGTAATTTGATGGGATAAGGTGCTATATTAAATACAAGGAATACAATTTTATGGGGTGGATTTGATGCTGCATTTGTCTTGTTCAGTGACATGAATATAATTGTCCAAAGGTCAGACCTCACTTCTTTATACATGTGTAGTAGTGCATATCATTTGTGAGATGCTGCCATGGAGTCTGATTCAGAATTTATGCAGCAACTGAGGCATTGTCATTGCAATCTAATTAAAATAACTGGTAGCAGCGTAAAGTACAGTGGATTAGGATGCTTTAATTTCACATCTGGGACCTACATTTGTTTTTAGCTCAGCCAGAAAAAGGATTCCAGCTGATCTTGCAGTACTGTGCAAGTGATACCATATTGTCATAACATGTTACAATTTAGAACTTTTGTACTGATTCCTAACTAGATTGACTGTAGTTGCCATAAACGATTTTTGTCCTCTATGAGATGGAATCTGCACCTTTTTCTTGTTGGCCATTACAGTAAGTGTGGCCCAAAGTCTAAAAATCAACTCTAGGACTGAATAGCTCCAATTGGATCAAACACAGAGTTTTGCTTCATCGCTATTCTTGGAAGAAAATCTTATAAGAACACAGATTTGCAGGCTAAAACTTGATTGATTTAATAAAATCATACAACAAGGACTAAGCTAATATTAAATAAACCTAAAATACAATAGTTACAAATAATTGAAGGAAATATTTAGTTCAAGGTTTTGGTGTTTCTTTAAGGACTTTATCACAATATCAGGAGAGGTTTGGAAAAATAGTTTTTAGTCTGTTTGATCTCATCCTTCCTGAATATCAACACTACCATCTTTCCATTACAGCATCAAGCTGTTTCTTAAATTAGTCCAGGATCCTGGCCTCTAGCGCTCTTCCTGTTAACATGGTCATGTACAGATGTTGTAGATAATAACCTTGCTTCTTTTTGGTGCAGAAATGTAGCTCTGGCTGCAAATTCATGAAGGAATACTAGATTTGTTCAAGAAAGACTTGCAGTCCTATTTGATAATGGAGGTATCTGCAATTTCTTTCAAATAAGGAATGTGAAAATGCGAGCTTTATCCAAACACATTGTTATAATCTGCCAAAATTTAGGGTCATCTTGCAGTGCTCTCTCCCTAAAGCTGTATAATCTTTTGATCAGAGTGCCCTACCTTTGACGAAGGAATATCAGATGTCTCTTAACAAATTTGATTAGGCTAAAATAATGCCTATGTCCTTATGGGTACAACTTGCCCTAGCGCCCTTTATGCTGGACGGAGTCTCAGAGCGCATAACAGTGGCAGAGCCTGATGCGAGCCAAGGGGAGGGGGAAGATGACTGTAGGCACCGCCGAAGAGGAAGGTCTTCAAGCACAACCTGTTACACTAAGTTCTGATTGAAGGAGGTGGGCGGATCTGAAGCTTATTAAAATACAATGGATACTTCGAAAGATTATTGATGCTGATGATGATCTTTGTATTGATAAGAGCCTTTTCATGTCATAAACATTTGAATTTTGTGTACTCATGACTTTGCATTTATAGTAAACACAGTAGTTAGTTTGCTCGGAGTAATGTCCCACCAACAGCCATTAAGTGAATGATCATTTTTTTTTAACTGGGGGATTGTTGGCCAGAATACTGAAAGGAAACTCCCTTCTCTTTTTGAATAGTGCCATGGGATCTTTAACTTCCATCTGAAAAGGCAGATGGAATCTCAGTTTAACGTCTCATCTGCATTGCTCAGCATTGCATGGGAGCATCAGCTCTACACTATGAACTCAAAGTTGCAATATGGGGCTTGAACCCACAACCTTCTGACTCAGAAGCAAGGATGCTACCAACTGAGCCAGACTGATACCGTCAGTTAGTAGATCCAAAGCCTATAATACACAGTTTGAGTCTATTTGCCGGGGCCGGGGGGAGAGTTCCCCAATTATTCTCCTGATTTAACCTTCATTCCACTTTCGTGATGTCCATATCTATCCTCACTTGAAGGACAGAGCAGTTGTGTGTGAAAGTAGTCTCATAGAGAGACAGATGATGAATTTATCTTCCTTCCTGCTTTAATTGTTCTTGGAACTCCATACTGGACTCCTTCTCATTTTCAAAAGCCCTACCTCTTTGACCGTGCTTTCAGTCATCTGCCCCCTCCCCCCATCCCTCCACACATACACATCTCCTTCTTCAGCGCCCCCCCAAAAAAACTCAGCTGTCCAGCCAGCTGTGTGAAGCACTTTGAGATGCCCTTCGAATGTGAAAGGTGCTATATAAATGCAAATTGTATTGTATTGTTAGAGTTGATAAAGACAGTGAGTAAACTGAGATACTAAGAAATAAAACCACACTTTTAAATAAAAAACCTCTCCAGAAAGCAGAAAGATACTCCATGATTTATTGTAAAATAAGCTGCAGACAACAATCACCAAATATCACTATTTTGAAAAATTAACAGTTAACACCCATGAAGTCAAATAACACACCAGATCCAAGTAGAAATTCAGATATTTCAAATCTCTTCCCATTTATTTTTATAATAATCCCTTCAAAAGTTAAATAAATAAAAATAATAATTTGGTCATTCAATCCACGACTGCTGCTGCGTTTCGCCCACAAAATGTACAGTTAAATTCACTTTACAGTATATTCTGTAAAGTGCTTTGAAACATCTCAACAACGTGATAAGGCACTATATCAAAAGCAAGGATTATTATTAATAATGCTGATAGACAATACAATTACATGGAGAACAACCAAATTTTGATGACCAGAGTAGAAAACAATGTGATAAGGTACTATATCAAATGCAAGGATTATTATTTTTTTACATCTAATTTGCCAATTTTTCCCAGAGCATTTCTCCCAAAGAATTCCTGATTTTATGGATCTAACACAATGATTGCTTTTATGAACCTAACATGGAATCAGATTTTATGAACCCAAACCATGACATTACAACTGGGTCTGACTGTAGCCCTGAATCTGTGTTCATTTGTCCTGCTGCCTTGGCATATATGAAGATATTGTTGAATGTTTCTCTATCCCTTCAAAGATTGTAAAAAATTGTATAAGGTGTCCACTGAGACATTTCGTATTGAGACTGAAGAGCCACAGCCTATCCAATTGTTCACCATATCTCATTTCTCCAAACACTGTGGATCAGTCTCTCCTTTCCTCTGTCCTACTTCTTTGGTATTGGCAGCCTGTTATGTCATGGTGATCAGAATTGTACACAATAGTCCAACTGCAGGGCTTACCAGAGTAGTGAGCATGTTTTGTATAGAACCCAAATTCAACAACAACAACTTGAATTTATATAGCGCACTTCACCCGGACGGCGTTCAAAGCGCTTAACAGTGGTGGAGCCCAACTGACTTGGTCAATGATTTGGTAGTTTGGCTTCACATCCTGACCTGTTGCTTTTATTTAACAATCAGCCAAGGACAAGATCCGACTCTGCTGTAATTCTCTATGATTTAACAGACTGCCAACCCTCACCGACCAGGTTCAGGCACTGACAGAATAACACTTGAGACCCACAAATTGCCTTTTAGTTTCACTCCCTCACCCCTCAGATTGTGCTGCCAGTCAGCTGCGTGTAGAGTTTGAGACGTCCTCCTGATGTGAAGGGCACTATTTAAAGCTTACTTCAACAACAACAAATTTTGATTTAAATGCTCTGTTTTTTTCCAGGGAAATTATTAGGTAGTAAAAAAAATAGGATTATAATTGACAAGCCATTCTGTTTTTCTGATAAACTCATTAAGTCACAAAGACCCTTCTGATTTGCTTTTGTTGGTATAACTGCAGTGTTATAACAATAGATAGCACAGACTAAAGTCAACAAGAATGTTTTTTGTCAGCCTCTAAAGTTTGATTTTAAAGAAACAGACTTTGCCTTTTTACATTTATTGATTCATTTATTAAATTAACTCTGTCAAATTTCATTCACATAAGGTATGTGTAATGGCTGTCCGAAAACTTTCCACACAGTCAGAAAGTCAGAGAATTGAAAAGAAGCAGTTCTGTGTAAAATAGTAACACTCCTTGCAGAGTGACTGTGCTCACCCACAAAATACACACATTACAGTATATCACGTGAAGCGTGATATACTGTAATGTGTCCTCCTGAGATGAAAGGTGCTACATCAATTGCAAGGATTATTATTAAGCTTTACCCACAAGATCTCACCTACCTCATTGCAGTTAAATACAAATTAGTAGAGATATCGAACACAGCTAGTAAATAAACACGGGATTGGAGTTTAGGATTGATTCATATTCAATGAAGCAAACCAAGTTTAGTAATGGTGCTCTTCTCCCTCCCCCCCAAGTATAACAGTAATAAAAGTTAATAATCAAAGAGGAGGAACATTCCTATTTAAATTTATTGCTACTATATTCAGTACTAGTCGAGCAAAACAAAGCTAGTTTGAATTTTGTTCACTGCCATTAGTAATCTGTTATGAAGCCATTAAGCTACGGCATCTTTCTCGTGGCGTGGGCATGCACTGTGCCACCAATTTACTTTTCTGATTAAAATCCCAAAAGAAAAGCCAGCAGAGTGTCACAGCAGGTTAGTTAGCTGCCATGCTGTGCCACAGAAAGGTAGGTCTGAGATGCTGCACAAAATGACCTCTTGATCTCAGCTGGAGGTATCTGGGGAGGCTCTTGCTGAAATTGAAGCACTTTCTCCTAAGGGAGCAAGAGAGAAAACCAGAAGGGAAAGGTAACTCACATAGTTTATACAGGTGTCCTTTACAGAGAAACTTTAGAGTATGCTGATGCTACCCCCCTCAATGAGAGGTTTTATGGGATGGCCTACAAAGTGAAGAGTGATACTGAAAAATGAACTTTAAAGTCCAAGAATGAGCAAGAGAAGTGAGACTTCAATAGATATACTTTTCAACCAGTAGACAGTGGCCCTTAACTTTGTCAAGATATAAAATGGAAACACTTTTAATAGAACCAGTATCACACTATTAATTTAAAAAGAAACATTGCAAAATGGTTCAGATTTCACCAGTGCGGCATAAATGTAAATTTTGTAAGATAGTACATTGTGTTGCTATATCAGGATTTTAGTTGCTCCTCTGTCTGCTCTGTAGAAAGATAAAACTCAGAAGGACATAGTTCCTGGAGGTCGAAGGTTACAGCTGATGATAACGTGTGCACAGTAACCGAGGTATTGCAACAAAATTGAGGTTAACTATTGTATAATTATTTAATGTACATGAATAACAAATACAGTAGTTTTTATTTCACTATACATAGTCCAATTTATAATAATCTTTGCATTTGATATAGCATCTTATCACGTCATCGAGACATCTCAAAATTGTTTCATAGGATTTACTGTAAGTTTAGTGACTGTATTTGTAATAATAATCCTTGCATTTGATGTAGTACCTTATCACATCTTCGAGGCGTCTCAAAGCGCGTCACAAAATATACTGTAAAGTGAATTGACTGCATATTTTGTGGGTGAAACGCGGCAGCCAATTGCTCACAGCAGTGTCCCACAAACAGTCATGGATTGAGTGACCAATTTATTATTTTTTTTGAAGGAATTATTATCTCCGGAAAAACAATCTGCCAATTGACTAACAACCGGGTTCCTACTTACTGCTAGGTAAACAGAGGTGCGTGGAGTAAGGAAACTTGCCCAACATTTCGCTCTGCAAGGAATCACACCCAGGTCTCTCACTTGCAAGGCGAGTGCTCTAACCATGGAGTCCTGTAGCTCAGTGGTTAGAGCACTCGCTTTGCAAATGAGAGACGTGAGTTCAATTCCAGGCAGAGGGCGAAACCTTGGGCAAGTTTCCTTACTCCACACAGAGCCTAATAATAATCCCTCCAAAACCAAAAACAATAATAAATTGGTCACTTTCAATCTACGACTGTTTGTGGGACATTGCTGTGCGCAATTGGCTGCCGCGTTCGCCCACAAATATACAGTCAATTCACTTTACAGTGTGTTCTGTGAAGCGCTTTGGGACGTCCTCCCGACGTGAAAAGCGCTATATCAAATGCAAGGATTATTATTATTATTATTATTATTATAACCACTGAGCTAAGGAACTCCACTAATTTTATCTGGAGGATCGTTAGCCAGGTACCAGGAGAAACTCCCTTCTCTTTTGTATTAGTGCCATGGCATCTTTAACATCCACCTGGAAAGAAGATAGGACCTTGGTTTAATCTCTCATCCCAAGGTCGGCACCTCTGAGAATGCACTGCTCCACCAGTGCTGCATTGTCAGCCAAGACTGTGAGTTCAAAGTCCAGACTTGGAGCTTGAACCCACAACCTTCTGACTCAGAGGCTGGAGTGCTACCAACTGAACCAGGCTGATAACTAAAGTAGTTATATTATAAAAGTTATATTATTGTGGATAATATTCATCTACAAAAAGAAATTTGAACTCTTTGTTTTCATATATATATATTTTGGAGTGTGGGCTATCATTAGCTCGGTGCATCCAACAGCAGTTCCCAAGAGGATTCAAAGATCTACTCAAAGCATGTGACTATATGAGTGTCAGGGCTCAATTGATGGCTCTCTCACCTCTGAGTCAGATAGTTGTCAGTTCAAGCCATACTTTGGAACTTAGAACTCACATAGTCTAAGCTGTCACTCCGATACAGTGCTGGTGGAGTGATGTTGTGTTGTTGGTTCCATTCCTTGAATAAAATGTTAAACCAAGATCCTGTCTGCCTGTTCAGGTGGAAGTTAAAGATCCCATTTTCAGATTCCATGGATGTTAAAGAATAACTCGAGAAGAGAAGTGAGTTTCTCCCAATGTCCTGGCCGACAATCCACCAGATGAAATTGGTCATTCACTTCATGTCTGTCTGTGGGACATTCCTGTGTGCAAATCAGTTGCTGCATTTGTTTACAAGATACACAGTAGCTACATTTTGCAGTAAATCCTGTGAAGTGCTTTGACCTCCTGTTTTGAAATTTGTCATATTAATTGACCTTTAATAATAAATTATTACTTTATTATTTACCTAGGTTGGGAGGAATGGCAGGAACATCCTGCTCATGGTCTCTTATTTGTTACTCTGACACACTCTCCTACATTATCTTGCTAATGTTTTGAAGTGCTTGATTCATAACTATCTACATCTGTTGGCATTTTTGTAGAGATCAGCATGTTGTCAGAACAGTTCTGCTTTTTTAAAAAATATATTTATTTGAAAATATAGTATTTGGTACAACAGAAAACTCAACAAAACACAAAGCACAACATCTTCAGTTTCAGCTGTTGTCAGGTTGTATCCATCTGGAAAACAGACTGAGGTCTGGCTTATTTACATCAGCCTTTGGACATAATAACCTCCTGCAACCTACTTCATGAATCACAGCCCCGTTATCATATTAGCATATTCTCCCAGCAGGATATTGATGACAGGACACGTGAGAAGCTTTGTGAATCTACTAGTGGCTCAAAATATAGGAATAAAACTATCAATGTTTGCACTTTCGTGTGTTATAAATAGCCCTATGATTTCCAATTGTTCATTGATCAGAATTTGTAGGTTGGTTATTCAATAATAACAAAAAAAGCTTGCATTTGATATAGTGCCTCATCACATCGTCAAGATGTCTCAAAATCCTTCACAGCATATACTGTAAAGAGCTTTGACTATATTTTTTGTGGGGGAAACGCTGTAGCCAGTTTCTGCGCAGCAATGTCCCATAAACAGCCATAGAGTGAATAATTTTATTTGTGGGATTTGTTGACCAGGACACCAGGCAAAACTCCCTTCTCTTTTTGAATAGTGCCATGGGATCTTTAGCATCCACCTGAACAGACATATTGGACCTCGGTTTAACATTTATAATAATAAGGATCCTTCCATTTTGATTTAGCGCTTTTCACGTCTTCTCGACGTCTCAAAGCGCTTCACAGAATATGCTGTAAAGTGAATTGACTGTATATTTGTGGGCGATACGCGGCAGCCAATTGCGCACAGCAGTGTCCCACAAACACTTGTGGATTGAAAATTACCAATTTATTATTGTTTTGTTTTGGAGGGATTATTATTAGGCGTGTGGAGTAAGGAAACTTGCCCAAGGTTTTGCCCTGCCTGGAATTGAACCCAGGTGTCTCGCTTGCAAGGCGAGTGCTCTAACCACTGCAGGACTCCATTTCATTCAAAGGACAATGCAATACACCCTAGCACTGCATAGAAAGTATGGCAAGTTAGTTTTAAATGTCCAGGATGCTAGACAGTTTGCCAATGATTACTGACTTAAAAACTGCAATGATACTGTTGCTTGTAAGAAGAACTTCACTTTTATGGCAAGTTATACAAATTCAACTAATAACTGGCAATAATTATCTATATAATGTACCAATACACAGTGCATGGAATGCACCTTTGTTTTCAGTACACAGCATAAATTCCCACTATTAGCAGTATCAACAGAGCTCAGTCAATGATACAAATACAATGTTTTATATGCATAAATGTTATATTCATTTTATTAACATAACAATTTGATGAGTTACAATCCATGCATTTATTATATCTAGGCTTAACTGCACAGCCCACCATCAGCAGTTGGGCTTTCAGCTGATCTGCCCCCTAATCTCTGAAACGTGATCCAACTCACCCCATCCTTCATTTCATTCAGGGTCTACCAACTGCTGGCTGGACTACCCGGCTCTTCCCTACACGAGCTGCAGACTATCCAGAACTCAACAGCCCATGTCTTCTCCCACACTAGGCTCTGCGAGCCATTCATCACCGTCCTTGCCCGGCTCCATTGGCTCCCATCCCCCAGTGGATAGAATTCAAGATGCTCATCCTCACCTTTAAATTACTCCAGTTTTGCCCAGCCCTACCTCTACAACCTCCTCATGCTGGCCTGCTTCATTTCCCCCCCCCCACCCCCATACCTGCCTCACCATCAACAGTCAGGTTTTCAGCCGATCAGCCCCTACACACTGGAATTCCATTCTCTAATTTCCTCCAACTCACCCCCTTCCTCGCCTCATTCAAGGTCTGTCTCAAGATCTACCTCTTTGACCTTTCTCTTTCCCTCTCCATTCCCCTCAACTCCCACTCCCAGCTCAGGTGCCAAGCCAGGACTTTCAAGTCGTGATGTCCTCCCTTTATAAATGTACAGTTTTGCAATTCTGAATTATAAACTTCACATTGGGAACCCCTAAAATGGAGAAAAATTACTCAAAGTCTTCCACTTTATCTCAAGTTAGAATGCCTGTACTCTATAACATCTCAGCATAAATTCCATTCTTAAATCTCAGATCAGTGCCTGTAAATGATATGTAACAATGGCAAAATGCTTTAGTTGAATGAAATCCAGCCATTCGAAGTGCTCCATCATCCTAAAACAAATTAAATTTAAAAGACAATTAAGCACATTAGGATTCTGTCTTGGTTACAGAAAAGATGGGAGTTGTAGAAAGACATATTTGGAGTAGTCTAAGTGAAGATGAACCTGGACATACAGCAAATGCATTTTCCTTTCACTGAGTAGTTATTTTTAAGGGAGGGTTAAAACTGGTCAAGTGTAAGCACTTCACAGAGAGAACAGAATATACTGAAGTAGCACTTTGCCTCTTCTTGGTCTCTGCACGTGAACATATCCTTCACAAATAAAGTATTTTGTGACAACTGGCTGACCAAAACAAAATTTTTATGTAAATTTATCTGGTTGCAGTTCTTCAAATACCAACAGGTTTTCTTCTGAATGTTGAGTCTATTTACTATGTGACATCGGATCGCTGGCATTTTAATTTTGCTCAATATTCTCACCTTTAGAGACTGTTAAACTTGTCATTTGGTTATTACAGTAAATAAATACTCTTTTCAAGTCAACATGATGCGTTCAGGTTTATTCAGTTTTGCACCTGTGGAATTTTTTTTCACATTTATTCAAAGCACAGCCACAAAACAAAATCTCCCAGGTAACCTGTTTCTATGGCACTGGCAACCACAGAGCTCAGTGAAGAAGAGGGGTGGGGGGAGGGGTTGTAATTAAGAAAAAAAGTCTTGCAAAGCCCTGGGTTGCTGGATGCTTTCTGGAATTCTGCCGTCCTCATTAATTAAACATGAAGCAGGATTATTAAATAATGGCATCTCCATGCATGTTCCAGTGGGTGGATTTTTTTTAGAATGACAAATAGTCAATATTACATACATGAGAATGATGATGCTCATAGTTTTTTTCCCCCACTTGCCTCCAAGCTATTAGTAACGTTTTGTGCAGCTATGTAAAAAGAAAGTTTCAGAGGCAGAAAGAAGTATTGAATCCTATGAAGTGTGCTTTGACTGACCGGTTGGTCACTGATGTCCAAGTGGCACGAACCTTCTCCACTTGCCCTGCAGTTCACTGTGAAGAATATAAAGTAACATGCTGAATACATTTATCAGATAATTAATAAACAGCCATGGCTGCATTTTTATACTTGATAGGAACTCATGAATAATACCTTGACAGCGGCCTGTTGATGGAGAAAAGCCTTATATTCTCATTGTGGGTTTAGAGATGCTGGTGGTAGAATCTCTAATACTGCAACTCTACGTTTAGTTAAAAATACTGCAGATTAAAATCGGGTAAATTTGTAGTGATTCTATCACAAAGCTAATCGATTGGTCAGTGAGGACATCTGAACTGAGCAACCTGCTAGCCGATCTCATCCATAGCCTTACCCAGTGAGGAAAGTACAATCCGTATGGCGCTAGGATATTGGCTGACCTCAGTCATTAAGGGAGTAGGGGTTCTCTAATTGGACTTAATACCCCTGGGCAAGAGAAGATAAGAATCTAGGGTTCTCCATTTTAATTCTAGTCCAATGCCCCTTTGCTTAGAAAATGCATGTGTAAATGTCAGGTTAGGGTTATGTCAGAGAATAGTATCGTAGAATCCTACAGCACAAAATTTATACTGATACAGTACAAGATTTTTGGTCATCTGAGTTTATCCAGCTTTCTTCATCACTGAATACTCAAGGTTGGTTCAGATGAAAAAGGCCCTCTGATCTCATCCTTTCAGAATACCCACCCTACCATTCTCTAATCACAGCATTGAGACCTGTAGCTCAGTGGTTAGAGCACTCGCTTTGCAAGTGAGAGACCTGAGTTCAATTCCAGGCAGAGGGTGAAACCTTGGGCAAGTTTCCTTACTCCACACGCCTAATAATAATCCCTCCAAAACTAAAAACAATAATTAAATTGGTCATTTTCAATCTACGACTGTTTGTGGGACATTGCTGTGCGCAATTGGCTGCCGCGTTCGCCCACAAATATACAGTCAATTCACTTTACAGTGTGTTCTGTGAAGCGCTTTGGGACGTCCTCCCGACGTGAAAAGCGCTATATCAAATGCAAGGATTATTATTATTATTATTATTATTATTGAGGTTTTTTTTCTTAAATGAGTCCAGTGCCCTGACCTCAACCATCCTTACTGTTGCAGTCATTAATTAACCTTTGTGTCAAGAAATATTTCCTGGTGTCTGTCCTGAAATTGCCCTAAACCTGTCCCCTTGCTCTGGTGTCTCCGTACATCTGAAAGTAACTGATCCTCAAAACAGATAAGGTGTGATTTCAGGTCAAGGAATGGAATGCTTGTAATTGTAGAAACAATCAGTAAGGCTAAAAATACACTGGGCATTATAATAATAATCCTTGCATTTGATATAGCACCTTATCATGTCTTCGAGACATCTCAAAGCGCTTCACAGAAAATACTGTAAAGTGAATTGACTATATTTTGTGGGTGAAATTATTGCAAGAGGTCTGGCATATAAAACTGTGGTTATACAGTGTGTTGGTCAGATCTCATTTAGGGTACTTTTATACATTTGAGCATCCAACTTTAGGAAGCATACATATTAGCCTTAGAGGATATCCAGCAATGACTCATTAGATTAATACTTGGTGTGAGGGAGTTTACATATGATAAGAAGCTAAGTAAACTTGGATATATTTCTTAGAGTTGAGGAGTTGTCTCAAATGCATCAACCTATTTACAAGGAAACTTAATAATAATAACCCTTGCTTTGATATAGTGCCCTATTACATCAAAACATCTCAAAGTGCTTCACAGAATATGTTGTAAAGTGGATTGACTGGGTATCTTTTGGGCGAAATGCAGCAGCCAATTGCGCACAGGAGTATCCTACAAACAGTTATGGATTGAGTGACCAAATTTCTTTTGAAGGATTATTACCCCAGGAAAGCGATCTGCCAATTGACAAACAACTGGGTTCCTACTTACTGCTAGGTAAATAGAGAAATGTGGAGTAAGGAAACTTTCCTAAGGTTTTGCCCTGCCAGGGAATTAAACCCAGGTCCTTTCACTTGCAAGGTGAGCAAACTAACCCCTAGGCTATGGACTCCATTCTTCAACTTTGAAGGCATGTTTTCTGTAAGTTCCTCAAAAAAGATGTAGAGAAAAACCTTCAAAATCATTTGAGATTTTTTTGGCCATGTTCTGGATATTCTAAAATGCTAAGACAACAGATTCCGGTGGAATTTCCACCCTGTTGACCATACAAAACAGAACAAATCAAAACAAAATGTCAGTTGGATCTACTGCACATGTGGATAAAACTGGTCTGCTCATCGGGCAGAAAGGCTGGCAAAAAATACTTTATAAAAAACAAAATGTGCAAAAACACATACATTTCATACTTTATCTAACGAAAATCTATAAAAAATAAAAGCTAAAAAGTACCTGATCTGTTCTGAATTACCACATCAGCAAAAGTTCAAATAAAAAAAAAGCAGTGTCAAAAAACAACTGGCGTTTTTAGCTATTTGTACAATACAATATACACACACTCATCCACTCTCGTCTACAAAGTCTTTCACTTCCTGGCACCTCCATTTAATGCATACATGAGGTGTATGGGAGAGGCGATTAGGAGGGATGGAGACTTATGTAAGGTGTAAACCTTGCATGTGGTATAAACACCAATATGGACTAGTTGGGTCAAATACCTTGTTTCTGTGCTGTAACAGTCTATGTAGGGTAATTGTAGGTAACATAATGAAAGGAATCAACAATCTAGATGATAGATAACTCTTTCCTCTGATACAGATATCCAAAATGAGCGGACATAGGCATAATATAAGCCTGTTAAAAGTGAGATCAGAAAACATTTCTTCACCTACAAGGTTATGGGAATAAGGAATGCATTTCTCTAGAATTCTGCAGAGGCAGTAACAATTGGATTGTTTAAGAGAACCAGATATAAACTTGGGAACTAAGGGTGTTATCAAGCTACCGGCCCATCTCCAACCTCCCCTTTCTCTCCGAGGTCTTGGAAAGAGTTGTCGCCTCCCAACTGCGCTCTTTCCTTTCCACCCATTCTCTTTTCGAACCCCTTCAGTCAGGTTTCCGTGCTGCCCATAGCACAGAAACTGCCCTGGTCAAGGTCACCAATGATATCCTGACCATCTGTGACCAGGGCTCCCTCTGTCTCCTCGTCCTCCTCGACCTATCGGCAGCATTCGATACGGTCGACCACGCTATCCTCCTCCACCGCTTGTCCTCCCACCTCAACCTTCAAGGCACTGTCCTTGAATGGTTTAGGTCGTACCTTTCTCACCGTCTTCACTTTGTCTCGATGAATGGCTTCTCCTCCACCCCCCGTACTGTCTCATGTGGTGTCCCTCAGGGCTCTGTCCTTGGTCCCCTCCTCTTCACCCTCTATATGCTCCCCCTCGGTGACATCATCCGCAGACATGGAGTTAACTTCCACATGTATGCGGATGACACCCAACTCTACCTTTCCTCCTCTACTCTCAACTCCACGACCACCGATGTCCTGACAGTCTGCCTGTCCGACATCGAGTCCTGGACGAGAGACAACTTTCTTCAGCTCAACGTGCGAAAAACCGAGGCCCTCCTGATTGGCTCACGTCAGCGCCTCCGCACCTCAGGCGCTGACACCATCAGCATCCAAGGCTGCACTCTCCACCTCTCAAAGCCAGTCAGGAACCTCGGCGTTTTGTTCGACCCTGAGCTGTCCTTTCTCCCTCACATCCGCACCACAACTGGCACCGCCTTCCATCACCTCCGGAACATCGCCAGACTACGCCATTACCTCACCCCTCACGCTGCTGAAACCCTGGTCCACGCCTTTGTCACCTCAAGGCTGGACTATGGGAACTCTCTCCTCGCCGGCCTTCCCGCCACCTCCCTCCACAAGCTGCAGGTCATTCAGAACTCTGCAGCTCGTGTACTGTCCCGCACCAGGCTTCGGGACCACATCACTCCCACCCTCGCTCGCCTCCACTGGCTCCCCATCCGCCAGAGGATTGATTTCAAGATCCTCATCCTCACCTACAAGGCCATTCACGGCCTTGCTCCCTCCTACCTCTCCAACCTACTATCCCCCTACCTACCTGCCCGTACCCTCCGTTCCTCTGGCTCCGGTCTGCTCCACGTCCCCCGCCCCAACCGCCCTACCATCGGTGGTCGGGCCTTCAGCCTCTCAGCCCCCAGGCTCTGGAACTCCATCCCCCAGTGCCTTCGCCTTGCTTCCTCCCTTTCCTCCTTCAAGGCCGGTCTCAAAACCTTTCTCTTTGACCGTGCCTTCAGCTCCCCTCTCGACTCTCTTCCCCCTCCCCCCCTTCCCTCCCCACACCCTGACCATTTCCCCTCCCTCTTCCCTCCCCTCACCCTGACCATTTCCCCCCTGCTCGGGTCATGACCCAACTGTGCAGCGCCTTGGGACGTCCTCCTGACGTGAAAGGCGCTTTATAAATGGAATCTTGTTGTTGTTGGTGTTAAGAGATATGGGGAAAAGGCATGGGGAAAAGGCAGGGAAATAGGATTGAAAGATTCACCATGTCTAATGCAATTGGTCGAGTAGCTTGATGGATAGAATATCCTGTTCCTAGTTTTTTTCTAAGAGAATATTCAGTATTTATGAGTATGGAATCATTAGAATTGTACAGCAAACAAGGATGTCATTTGACCCATCATACCTATTTATCTTTATTTAATTCTATGTAAAAAGTGGGAGCATCACAGCCTTGACTGGGTTATTAAGATGGACTTCTCAGCAAAGTCATTTTCTGCTCATTGTCTAACTTTGTCAAATCTGCAAATTGATATTTGGCCACTTGTTGACTTTCAGACAGGTATTAAATACTCTGTAGATGTTGATCGCATCATCAAACAGAATACAGCCACTTTTGTTGACATGCACAAAATGGCTGATGAAGATAACTGAACTACAACCTTTTCTAAGGCATTCCTATGTAGATGTTCCAATAAAAAGATGTAAATTCATATAATAATTTTTTTGATTCTCTGATGGAAGGCTGACAAGGAGGGCATTGGCATAATTGAGTCTGGTTGTAATGAAGGCATATATCGCAAAGCGTTAGTTTCTCAGTGTGAATAGGATGCAAAAGCCCATATGAGTAATGGTAACACTCTCGCCTCTGAGTCAGAAAGTTGTGGGTTCACATCCCACATCAGGACTTTGAACTCATATAATCTTGGCTGACGTTCCAATGTAGTGCTGAAGGTGTGCTGAATGGTTGGAGGCACCATCCTTCGAATGAAATGTTAAATTAAGCTCCCAAATAATTCCTTAATTTAAAAAAAATTGGTCACTCACACAATTGTTTGTGGGACACTGCTGTGCGCAATTGGCTGTGCGATTTGCCCACAAAATAGTCAATTCACTTTACAGTATATTCTGTGAAGCACTTTGAGACGTCTCGGAAGACATGATAAGGCCCTTTATCAAATGTAAGGATTATTATTATCTACCCGTTTGGGTGGACATTAAAGATCCCATGTACTGTTCAAAAAGAGAAGGGAGTTTCTTGCAGTGTCCGAACAATAATCGCCCAAATAAAATTTGTTATTCAATTCATAGCTGTTTGTGGGACATTGTTGTGCGCAAATTGGCTGCCATGTTCGCCTACTAAAATATACAGTATTATCCTTTCAGTATATCCTGTGAAGAGCTTTGAGACATCCTCCAGACGTGAAAGCCACTTTATCAAATGCAAGGATTATTTTTATGATAAATTATTTTTTGGGATGAGATATTCCCAATTTCTCATTCTCTATTGTATTCAGGAATTTTTATACAAATCACAAGATCAGTTCGGATGAAGAAGGCTCATCGATCCACTTGATCTCATCCCACCACATCGTCCACAGTGGGAAAACTGATTACAATACCTACAGTCCCTTTGGAATTGAAAATACAAACAGAAACCTTGAATATTTTTGTGGATCTGGTCATGGTTGGGTTAAAATTCATGTAAAAGGACTATACACTTTGTTAAATGATATTTTCAGCAGATATTAATTCTTTTCACAAGATTAGTTTGGAATGAAAAGGTCCTTTGGCCAATCTGAACTCAACCCAGTATACTCACCTTACTATCACCGACTTCACATCACAGCATCAAGCTGTTTTTTTAAAATAAGTTTTAGTGTCCTGGCCTCAACCACCCTTTCTGACAACCTGTTTCAACTGTTAATTACTCTCTGGGAAAAGAAAACCTTCCTTGTGTCTGTCCTGTAAACCAATGTCCTCTTGTTCTGACTGTCTTGGTGCTTCCTAACATATTTTTCTGGGTTTACATTATCAAAGTAAAAAGTATCTAATTTATAAGGTCCCTTTGAGACAACTTCTCTCAAGACAAAGAACATCCTGTTTGTCTGGTTTAATGCAAAAACTGATCTAGATCTGACCCTTAAGTTATTCAAAGAAACGTGTATCTTGGTGCCTGCGGCTAATTTGACTGCTATAATTTCAATGCTTTTTAAAAAAAATACATCATTTTCACCCAACTTTCAGAAAATATGCTTGGCAGGCAATCTCACCTGCTCATATGATGTGCAACTTTTCAGAAGGGTCATTATAATTGCACCTAAGATCAGACTTTTAGCACTGGGAGAATTATGACTTTTTAGATTAGGAACTATGTGGAGGTAACGTTTCTCTCACCTTTTGATTTGCTGATCATCTCTGTTTATCAAACTGTTTTTAAAAAGTGTTTTGAGCCTAATGTTTGAGGCTTGGCATTCATTCTGAGGTTGTGAGCAAATGTCAAGTTCAGTTGCTTGGATGGATTATGGTATCTGCAGCATTAAATATAATCTTCTTAAGGCAAGGCTACATAGTTGTTGTATTTGATTTTTTGACTGAGAGAAGGAATTGCAATCTGAAATCACAACTTTCTATTTTAGACTATTTGAATTACGCAATGATACAACCAAATCTTTGGTATTTGTTCAGCGTAGATATGAAAGGTTGACAGAATGCAGACCAAGTGATGGTCAGGTAGGGAACCATTTTTTGAGCGTTTTAAGGATATTCATTGCTGTTAGTGTGCATTTTGTATGGGATCATTAGTCTCAGTGGAGAAGAATGTAGGACTGTGCATTTGCTTCCGAAAAAGTCTAGAGGTTGTAATTGAATTCACCAATGATACACCAGGGCTAGAGGAATGAATGATTTTGCTGTAATTGATAAATGGAGATGGTGGATCTCTGTAATATGTCAGTGATGTTAGCGATGCTTAGTATTGAGTAACATGTAATGGGACACCTTGCCTTATTTCACCTTATTTTACTCCCGATTCAATGCAATCTTTTTTGTACTGAATTTTGAACTATGGATTATACCTCACCAGATCCTTGGGATGGCTGTGTACTTATAAACAGCCATACCACAAATATGAAAGTTGACTTTTGGCAAAGTGAAATACATACATAGCAAGTTTAAAGGCCTATGGTCCAACAAACCTGGTTACAATTTTGTTAGTTATACTTATGTAGGGTGGTGTAATGATACCCATCTAATATATGGGCTTGGCGCCAAAGCAGGAAGGAAATAAAAATAGTCTGTGCAGGTGTATATTATATAAACAGTTGGGACCATGCAATGAATTGCAAAGCATGTACTTTTTCAAAATTATATTATGCTCCAATTTTGTTTTTATGAAACTTTTCTGAGGATATCAAATTCCTCTAATTTTCTTCCCAGTATCCTGATCTTTCTGAGCCAAGAGAGCCAGACACTCTGCTCTCTGAGCTCCAAGATACTGTCTCCGGCATGAAGGGCGCAGTATAAATGCAAGTTGTTGCTCTCAGGCCTCTGCCACTGCCACTCAGACGTGCTCCAGGAGATCTCTCCTAAAAGTAACTGAAAGGTGAATCTTCTAATATTCTATTCTAATGGGAGCAGGGGGAAGGACAAAAATGTACCTGCAGATGTTTCTTATTTATTAATTTGACCATCGTAACCCTGTTTGAATGTGATTTTTTCACATATACTTATGCACTTTACCAATCATATGACTGGGTAACGAGGACTGCATTTTTTGCTGTAAGGTATAGGTAACAAATTCCCTGCTGAACATATTGTTATCGCAATGAAAGTTGCTATAGATAAGTTAGATTGTATATTGTTTTTTAGGCATGATTATTTTGTGGTATTGTGACCTGCCAACAACAAAACAACAAAATTACATTTATAGAGCACCTTTCAGGTCGGAAGGACATCCCAGCCAACTTGGGTGTGCAACTTACATGGCAATTCACTGCACAAAATCTTTTGCTGGCCAACCAGCCACGCAATCTTGAAAGTTGTGAGTTTAACTTTTACATCATATTTTGATCAAATAGATCAGATTTTAGAGTCATGACAATTACAATACTGCAGCTTAACTTTAAGAACATGTAATAAATGAGGACAGAAAAATAATACTAATCTTCCCAGCTTCCATTATCCTTTGTTTCAATTTGTACAACTCTTTGCTGATTGAAAGAAGTAAAGGCATAATACAGCTAAAGTAAATTGGAGCACTACCAAACAAGCAAACTCTGATGATCCAAACTCCAGCTGAGTTAGTATCACTTTGGCTTAATACTTTGTGTTAACAGTCATCAGCTGGGTCAACAGAAACATGCGGATGCACTTTTTCTGAGGAATCTTCCACAAACGCCTTTCTCCGCTATAAACCTGTACAGTGTACCAGGCCCCGCTACACACCTGTACAGTGTGCCAGGCCCCGCTACACACCTGTACACAGTGTGCCAAGCCCCGCTACACACCTGTACACAGTGTGCCACGCCCCGCTACACACCTGTACACACAGTGTGCCAGGCCCCGCTACACACCTGTACAGTGTGCCAAGCCCCGCTACACACCAGTACAGTGTGCCAGGCCCCGCTACACACCTGTACAGTGTGCCAGGCCCCGCTACACACCTGTACAGTGTGCCAAGCCCCGCTACACACCTGTACACAGTGTGCCAAGCCCCGCTACACACCTGTACAGTGTGCCAAACCCCGCTACACACCTGTACACAGTGTGCCAGGCCCGCTACACAC
Source organism: Callorhinchus milii (assembly GCF_018977255.1). NCBI lineage: Eukaryota > Metazoa > Chordata > Chondrichthyes > Chimaeriformes > Callorhinchidae > Callorhinchus > Callorhinchus milii. The sequence goes on along the minus strand of NW_024704743.1, from coordinate 8,035,667 downwards.
CTGTACAGTGTGCCAAGCCCCGCTACACACCTGTACACAGTGTGCCAAGCCCCGCTACACACCTGTACAGTGTGCCAAGCCCCGCTACACACCTGTACACACAGTGTGCCACGCCCCGCTACACACCTGTACACAGTGTGCCAGGCCCCGCTACACACCTGTACACAGTGTGCCAGCCCCGCTACACACCTGTACACAGTGTGCCAGGCCCCGCTACACACCTGTACACAGTGTGCCAGGCCCCGCTACACACCTGTACACAGTGTGCCAAGCCCCGCTACACACCTGTACACAGTGTGCCAGGCCCCGCTACACACCTGTAACACAGTGTGCCAGGCCCCGCTACACACCTGTACACCAGTGTGCCAGGCCCCGCTACACACCTGTACACAGTGTGCCAGGCCCCGCTACACACCTGTACACAGTGTGCCAGGCCCCGCTACACACCTGTACACACAGTGTGCCAGGCCCCGCTACACACCTGTACAGTGTGCCAAGCCCCGCTACACACCTGTACAGTGTGCCAGGCCCCGCTACACACCTGTACACAGTGTGCCAGGCCCCGCTACACACCTGTACAGTGTGCCAGGCCCCGCTACACACCTGTACACAGTGTGCCAAGCCCCGCTACACACCTGTACACAGTGTGCCAGGCCCCGCTACACACCTGTACACAGTGTGCCAGGCCCCGCTACACACCTGTACACAGTGTGCCAGGCCCCGCTACACACCTGTACACACAGTGTGCCAGGCCCCGCTACACACCTGTACACACAGTGTGCCAAGCCCCGCTACACACCTGTACACAGTGTGCCAAGCCCCGCTACACACCTGTACACAGTGTGCCAGGCCCCGCTACACACCTGTACACACAGTGTGCCAGGCCCCGCTACACACCTGTACACAGTGTGCCAGGCCCCGCTACACACCTGTACACAGTGTGCCAGGCCCCGCTACACACCTGTACACACAGTGTGCCAGGCCCCGCTACACACCTGTACACAGTGTGCCAGGCCCCGCTACACACACCTGTACACCAGTGTGCCAGGCCCCGCTACACACCTGTACACAGTGTGCCAGGCCCCGCTACACACCTGTACACACAGTGTGCCAGGCCCCGCTACACACCTGTACACAGTGTGCCAGGCCCCGCTACACACCTGTACACAGTGTGCCAGCCCCGCTACACACCTGTACACACAGTGTGCCAGCCCCGCTACACACCTGTACACAGTGTGCCAGGCCCCGCTACACACCTGTACACAGTGTGCCAGGCCCCGCTACACACCTGTACACACAGTGTGCCAGGCCCCGCTACACACCTGTACACACAGTGTGCCAGGCCCCGCTACACACCTGTACACAGTGTGCCAGGCCCCGCTACACACCTGTACACACAGTGTGCCAGGCCCCGCTACACACCTGTACACAGTGTGCCAGGCCCCGCTACACACCTGTACACAGTGTGCCAGGCCCCGCTACACACCTGTACACACAGTGTGCCAGGCCCCGCTACACACCTGTACACAGTGTGCCAGGCCCCGCTACACACCTGTACACACAGTGTGCCAGGCCCCGCTACACACCTGTACACAGTGTGCCAGGCCCCGCTACACACCTGTACACAGTGTGCCAGGCCCCGCTACACACCTGTACACAGTGTGCCAGGCCCCGCTACACACCTGTACACAGTGTGCCAGGCCCCGCTACACACCTGTACACACAGTGTGCCAAGCCCCGCTACACACCTGTACACAGTGTGCCAGGCCCCGCTACACACCTGTACACAGTGTGCCAGGCCCCGCTACACACCTGTACACACAGTGTGCCAGGCCCCGCTACACACCTGTACACAGTGTGCCAGGCCCCGCTACACACCTGTACACACAGTGTGCCAAGCCCCGCTACACACCTGTACACAGTGTGCCAGGCCCCGCTACACACCTGTACACAGTGTGCCAAGCCCCGCTACACACCTGTACACAGTGTGCCAGGCCCCGCTACACACCTGTACACAGTGTGCCAGGCCCCGCTACACACCTGTACACAGTGTGCCAGGCCCCGCTACACACCTGTACATAGTGTGCCAGGCCCCGCTACACACCTGTACACAGTGTGCCAGGCCCCGCTACACACCTGTACACAGTGTGCCAGGCCCCGCTACACACCTGTACACACAGTGTGCCAGGCCCCGCTACACACCTGTACACACAGTGTGATAGGCCCTGGACCTCTCCTGCTGTTTGCTCGACGTTGCTAATGTGGGGAGAGCGGCTCCGATTACAAATGCGCGGTGCGAATGCGGGGAGTGTTGGGATTACGGAAGTGGCGTGAGCGGGAAATCGGCTTCGCCTGGCGACTGAACTAAACTGAGCTCTTGCAACCAATTCTTGGTTAACATTTTTAGTATTTTAAACACAACTACGTGTTCAGGAAATATATGCCTATAGTTTTAATGCGCCTTTCAATAGCACCAATGAACCCTCCGCAATTTTCTGCAGGATTTGCAAACGCCCCGCAATTTTTGGCAAACATTTCCGCACTTTTCTATGGCCCAGACTGTCAGATTCAAACAATATAATAATATATATAATAATCCTTGCATTTGATATAGGGCTTTTCACGTCGGGAGGACGTCCTCAGCATAATCTGTAGATTATAGCGTGATTACAGCAAGATCTGTTACATGTTATGCCATGCCTGGGAGTATAGTAACATTTTACTGTGGTTTAGCACTGCGACAAACTTAGGGCCATTGAAATCCAAATATACAATTGCAGAAGGATAAAGGTAGTTAACTCTGGTGGTATGTTTTCGCTGGACACCTACCTGGAGGAATCAATTCATATTAATGTTAGACAGGGATCTATTTATACTGGGCATTGCTGGATAATTTTTCAATTGATATAATACTGGTATCACTGATGTGGAGTCTATGTTTGGGTTACTCTGACACAAATATATTTATTCAAACAGCTCTTAACGTAAGTTGGTTTCAATTATTTAACCCAAAATAGATAAGAATAATATGCAAGTGTGGGAGCCATTTTACATTAGAATTCCCACTATAAATGATGCAGTAAATGACCTTACATTTTGGATAAACTCTCTAAACACTGAA